>NC_057806.1:363738586-363749202 GCF_018294505.1 Triticum aestivum | reverse complement strand
AGTTCTTCCTCTCCACTCATCCTGTGAGAGCATGACCCTTGAGCGGTAGGGTCGTAATCATCCCCCCACATGGAAGATGGAAATTGCGCGTCTCTAGCCGCCACCGGTCGATCAAAGCCGTGAGAGCTGAGTGGATGAGCGTCGACGGCTTACGCTTGAACTGCAGGACGAAACCCAACAGTCAGGCTCTCCTTTAGAACGGTGTGTACCGCTCGTCGAACTCCATCTTAACGGTCGTCTTGTGACCCCTCATCCGCAGTGGCGGGAGCATCTGTCAAAATGAAGAAAGCAACTTGTTTTCATAAATTCAAAAGATCTGGTTTAAGAATGGTAATTACCACTCCATTCTCAATGAAATGGGCACGATGACCCTTGTCGAACGCAGGGTCAAGTATGGTATACTTAGTGTCGATGTCGTCCGCAAGAGGTGGCCTCCTAAAAAATTGCATAAATATAAGCATACGCATAATTAGAATAGCATAAGCATAATTGAACACACATTTGTACAATTTTTATTCATTTAGTTGTAAACATGATTCTCATATTCATTCATTCATTTTGCATAAGATTGTTTTAACATTATTCATTCATTTTGTACAGTTTTTATGCATATGGTTGATCACAAAGGTTCATCACATCATGTAGTTCATTCCTTCAAATAGCATATGAGTTCATTCCTTCAATAAGCATATCAAGATTTTTTTTAACATGAACTAGGGTTCATCATGGAGAGAATTCCTTATTTAACAATGTCCTAAACTTTTATTCCCTATTTGACACTAAAAAAATATTTCTTCCCTATCTAACATGAGAAAATTCCTTATTTGACACTGTCTTAAAATCTGGTTCCTTATTTGACACTGAAAAAGTTTTTCTTCCCTATTTGACACTAGTCCTAAATTTTATTCCCTATACGACACTTCCGTCCATTTTGAGCCTAAATGACACCTGAAAAGACGATTTTGCCCTTCATGTGGTATGTGTGTGCGCGCGCGCGTGTGCTGTTGCGTGTGTGGGTGCACGCGCACATGTGTGCTGTTGTTGCATGTGTGTGTGCATGTGTGCTGCTGCGTGTATGCTTGCTGCTGCGTGTGTACGTGCGTGTGTGTGTGTGTGCTGTTGCGTGCCTATGTGCTGCTTGTGTGTGTGCTGCTGATGCATGTGTGCTGCTGCGTGTGTTTGCTACTGCGTGTGTACGTGAGCGCGCGTGTGTGTGTGCGGTTGTGTGCCTATGTGTTTCCTGCGTGTGTGCTGCTGTTGTGTGTGTGTATGTGTGTGTGCTGCGTGAAGTGTGTGTTGCTGCGTGTGTGTGCGCGTGAATGTGTGTTGTTGCGTGTGTGTGTGTGCACGCGCGCGCGCGTGTTGTAGCGTGTGTGTGCGCGTGCGTTGTGTGTTGGTGCATGTGTATGTGTTGCTGCGTGTGTGCTCCTGCCCTCGCACTGATGCTGCGTGTGTGCGCTATTGCCCTCCACACACATACCACATGAGGGGCAAAAGAGTCTTTTCAGGTGTCATTTAGTCTCAAAATGGACGAAAATGTCATATAGGGAATAAATTTAAAACTTGTGTCAAATAGGGAAAAAAATCTTTTCCAGTGTCAAATAAGGAAGCAGATTTTAAAATAGTGTCAAATAAGGAATTTTCTCATCTAACATAGTCTTTAAATTTTGTTCCCAATACGACACCTTCGTCTATTTTTTGTGCAAACAGTGTTAAATGGCACATGAATGGACAATTATGCCCTCAAACATCTATTCAATCATTTTCGTTATTCTAGTGTCTTATTTAAGGGTGGAGTAAGAATAAGCCGGTGTCTTATTCCTGGACATCACACATATTCCTTCCATTTCAAATTACTTGTCTTGAATTTGTCTAGATATGAGGGTATCTAGCACTAAAATAAGTTTAGATACATCCGTATCTAAACAAATCAAAGACAAGTAATTTAAAACAGAGGGAATACCAATCAAGCTATCTCCCTGTTGAATGGATTCCTTAAGCTAGCTTGCACACGCACGTATGAAACAAGAAGGCCATCGGCTTGCTTGATGGACGGCTTGACTCGACGAAACATGCACACGCGAACAACTCGAGTACACACCAAGTTGATCGCAAAAGGACTGTGTCATGTTATTGGATTTTTATCGCTACTAGTTGAATACCCGTGCGTTGCTACGGGTGACAACAATATATATAAACTAATCAAGTTAAAGTATATCATTTTCTTCGCAAGTAGTGGCCACCATGAGCTGAAACTACCAGGAAATGCAGTATGTCGTTTTCAAGCAAAAAAGGAAATGTAGTTTCTTCTATTCTCAAATACAAAATGGGAAATGTGACTGTATAATGAATATTTATCTGGGATAATAAATACATCATTTCAGAAAATATTCCTTGGACAATAATTTAATTATTTGAATTGCATTTGACCATTCATACAAAAATGAAGAGCTTATTTGATAATATAAAATTGAAAAACAAGATAAAAATCATGTAAGAAGTTCCAAGTGAAGTAAATAGCTACGTGGAGATTGTAGTGCTTGTAAAGCAATAATGCCATTTAGTGAAGCTACAAAACCCATCAACATCAATGCTACTCGGAATCTTGAATCGTGAATGTGTTGTTCTCCCTCTGGGCACTATGGAAGCTCCAACTCCGGATGTAGTTGTTGCTACAACAATCTTACTCTGCCCGCGTATAGTTGCAAGCACTACCCTATAGAGAAAACTATTCTCGGTGCCTCTAGGCCCACCACAAAGAAGATGCCATCCTCGTCACTATCAACAACAGACATAATTTTATCGAAGGTATTCCTATGATCCAAATTAAGTGAGTCTGATAGATATGTGTCCTCAACACTGATCTCGATGGCGGATTGCTCGAAGATCTCCTTTGGCACACGAGTTGCGGTGTCATATTTGAAAAATATTCCTTGTGCATTGTCTGTAGCTCGGCATCCCTTGATTACACATAAACCGAAAATTCCGCCCTGGCAACACTATACATGAATCAAAAGTTCATACATAAGGACCCGTGATAGTCCATACGAGTATCCAGAAGGTTCCATAACTAAAACCAAATTGCATTTTTAGTCCAAAGACATCGATGTGTATGAACGCACCCTATAACATTGGTCTACTGATGTGACAGTGTAGTAGCCACCACCAAGGCACCAGCAAAATCACATCCGCCTCTACATCATCCTTTGTTCCTGCAAATAATACCAACACTTACCTTCACATCTCTACAAAATTTAAGCATAGGAAGTCACCGTTAACTCAGATCTTATTTATAAAGCATATTATCTGCTCCTCCTTGGTCCTAGCATTCATGAACCATACTTACATATGTAGCTCAACACTATATTAAAAAGATATGATACTGGCAAAAGAATCCATGAATCAAACATACATAAGTAGCTCAACACATATTAAATTGAAATGATGCTGCCAAAAGAATTCTCCAGCGCAGTTTATTGTAAGTGATAATAGGTCTTCTCTCCACATGCGGAAATAGTCATAACAACTTATCCTTTGATTCCAAATGGTACGAGGACATGAGTACGCCTGCATTCTTTAGTAGAACGAAAAAGTGATGTTCTAGGCAATATGCTGCAGTAGATTATGAAATATTCAAACACCATACATATGAATTTATTCAAGTTAGAAACAATTGAACAACATATGTCACAACATAGGTAGTGGTAGTTGTCAAACATATTTGGACTAATTCGTAGAATTTGACTCAATTTGGTGAAATTTTACATGATTTGGCCAGGCGTTATCAGTCAAGTGAACATATGTGTCGCCCTAACAAGTTGGTCTAGCTTTCCACTCTATTGCAAAAATAAAAATGAGGTAAGGAAACTATGACAATGTTAGAACTAATTAAGGATTAACATGTGATAATGATTTTAAAGAAGAATATAACTTATCACGAGGTCACAATTAATATTTTGTAACTTCATAATTTAAACAATATTGCAGAACATATACTGACACACGTACCTTTTGTTTTAAAGTTTTCTCTTGAGTTTGTTGACTCACTGAAATCACAAAAAGCATAGACCTGTACAAATAGACTGCACCAAATTAACACAAGTTGAACCATTCTGACACAAATATGCATGACCATGGATCAGTTATACATGCCTCACGCGGACGGGTGGCTTCATCTTCCATCTTCTCACCCGCCTGACCATTGGTGTCACTGCCCATCATTGCATGTGTGTACCTTTACACGCTCCTTATCAATGAGGGCCAAGCTTCCAACATTCTCCTAAGCAGTAAGCACCATGCTCGTTGTTGCATGTTCCAAGTCTGGCTCGACACACATGCTTGGAGTATGTTGGCAAACACATATACAGTCCTCGCCATGCCTGCATTACCCATCCATCGAACCCTCGTAGATGCTTCTGCTTGCGCCCTTATCCCGCCACCACTTGCCCTTTTGCCACGACACGGAGAGAGGAGAGAGGAGAAACAGCAGATTTTTTGTCCAAAAAAACCACCTGCCCAGTGTAATTGACAGAAAAAACCACCCCTAGATCAGATTGGCAGAAAAAGACCAACTGAATCATGGCGGCAGGCGCGCCGGCCGACACGTGGCACCTGCCGCCACGCAGGGAAGCGGCAGCCCCTGCCGCCACAAAGGATTCGGCAGCACTTATGGAGCACGACAGAACGGGGTCGGCCGGTGGGCCTAGCCGCAACACAGCAGGCGACACGCAATGCTGGCCGGTGGGCCCTGCCGCCATGCCAACAGGCGGCGGCCCCTCGTATGCAGCGCACTGTCTGGCTGGCATAGTTGGTGCATGTTCGATGTGCAACGACAGTGTGCGTGGCTGCACATGGAAAGAGCATAGGAAAAAAGAAAAGGTAATATCATTGGTAGTCATAGAACTTGCTCTTGATGTTCAGTTCGGTACTAAAACTTCAAAAATACGGATTTGTGATCATTCAACTTGCATTCTCGTGCAAATACGGTGCTTCCTCTCGTACCCAGCCATATGGCATGCCCACATGACGTGCCAGGCTGGCGAAAGTCCACATGTCAATGGCTGGGGTACAGAAGACGTTGGGTGACCCTTGCAATTTTTTTTGTAGAAAACATCCTCGCAATTTATTTAACTATGCACAAAAGACATCAAATGTCAGGAAAAAAAGGGTTTAGGCAGGTGGGGTTGAACCCACGACCTGCTAATTAAACACTCAAACGTACATCCATCCCATCAGTGCAAGTTAACGCTGAAATATACAACTAAAATATGTTTATTTATTTACACTGAAGTTTGTCCAGGCCTACTCAGATAAATAGGCCCACATGTCTACCAGGGTAATTTGGGGGTAGGACACTAGTCAGTGAGATACTAACAACTGGTTAGCCTAATCAACACAGTTCCTACCTGTCAGTGGGTTAACCATCGGGCGTATGGATAATTTTGCAGAAAGAAAGGGTGCAAATAGATTGGACCTCCCAACCTCAGGAATGGAACAGCAGGAGCTAACCACTACACCAAGTACTATCTCTGTAAAGAGAAACACTGAATTTTATATTTTGACCACGACAACTACTCATATTCAGTTTTTTTTGGCCGGACCAAATTTCTGTTAACCAGTCGGTCACCTAAAATTTTGGTGGTCCCCTGAAAATTTGTGATCGCCCAATTTTTTTGAATTTAAACGATAGAAACTATGTCAAATATAATATCTTTCGTCCGCATACAATATCAGAACGACGCAGTAGCTTAGTGGTAGGGTCTACGTTCTATTCCGGTATTGTGAAATATATATTTGTAGGTTGGTCATGCTTATTTAGAAAAAAATGTTCTTGGTGCTGCAACAATGAATTGAACTTGCAATCTTCTATAAGAGAGTGATCAAGCGGACCACTGTAATAGGAAGCACTTACTTAAATTGTTTGTCAAAATAAATATATTTAGACATTAAAAATATTTGAATTCAAAATTCGTTTCAAAATTTTGGGTGAAAAAACTGGAATTGCCGAGATATTTTGAAACCCGAATTTTCCGGTCCCTTCGATAAGAAAAACGGAACTGAAAAAATCTTGCTCCTGGAAAAGTTCCATACATTATAGGTTGAACATTATACATTTTGACGCGGTCTTTTATTTTGAATTTCATTTGAAAAAATTTGGTGAAAAAAGGTGAGATTTTTCGAAAAATGGTTTTCTGCCGAACCCGGGAAAAAAGGAATCTAGAAAAAACCTACGTCAAATATATAACCAAATGTATCTCTCTATAGGCATGAATGTGTAGTTGGTGCAGTGGTTGGCTAGCGCATGCGTGTATATGAGGTTAGGAGTTTGAATCCTTGCGCACTCTTTTTATTCTCATTTCTCCGGCCGCCTCATGCTGACAAGTGGAACCCACACATGTTATTCAGCAGCTTTTTCTTAATTAAATATAGAATGAGCAGTGCTTCTGCAGAAAAGAAAACACGCGTTGCCAGATCTGTTCCGGTCAGTGACAATGGGTCATAGCCATGCTGGCATGGCACAGAAGCGCGGGATTCATCTAAATACCAGCAAAATGACCGTATTTGCACTAGAACGCAAATTGAATGATCACAAATCCGTATTTTCAAAGTTTTAACATCAAACTAAACATCGAACGCAAGTTCTATGCCTCCCGGTGATATTACCTCAAAAAAGAAACGATGCACAGAAGAGAAAAGAAAACCAATCTACTAAATGCAGTGCACGGATGTGTTCGTAGTCAATGTACTAGTGAGCACTATGGAGTTTTTAATTGTCGAGGAGAGGGATGTTTGAAAACTGAGAGAGGGCAATGGCTCATGTCCGACATATGAGGGGTTGCCGCCTCACGGAGTGGCGGCAGGGCCCACCAGCCAACACTGCGTACCATCTAGCTGTGTGGCGGCAAGGCCCACTGGCCGATCTCTTTCCGTTGCGTTCCGCGAGTGCAGCTAAATCCTGTAACGCAACGCCTGCCGCCTGGCCCTGTGGCGACAGCAGGGGCTGCCGTCTCCCAGCGTGGCAACAGGTGCCACGTGTCGACTGGCGCGTCTGTCGTCACGGTTCAGATGGTCTTTTCTGTCAATGTGATTCAGGGTGGTCTTTTTTGTCAATTGTACTGGGCAGATGGTTCTTTTAGACAAAAATTCAAAACAGCAAGGACGTTGTGAGGGGGAGATGAGAGGAAAGAGTGCTTACATACTGCTGACCCTACCGCCGATGTTAGTGGCTCTTGACCTGCACCATGTTCCACAAACGATGCAATCATGCAATTCTCCCGCTCGCCCTCGCCGCCTCACGCACCTCCTCCTTCCAGTCGTGAGTGGCCGTGGCAAGAGTAGACAGCGAACTGCAGCGGTGGCAGGAAGTTGGAGCGTGTCACGACAGCCGGATCGAGTTGGAGGGAGGGGTGAAAGGAGGGGAACGAGCACACACGCAGCGGCGGCGGTGCGATGAGCGATCGTGCCACCGCCTTTCCTTTTACCGCGTGATGGACCAGAGGCCACCGTGCTTGCCTTTGCTCTCCTTGTTCTCTCTTCCATGGCTTGCAGAAGGGACGGGAGGAACCTCATGTAGATCCAGATCAGATGGACGTTGGCGTTGGGTTTGGAAAGAAAAACAGAATTGAGAATGGATCGGGAGGGATTGATGGAAAGAAATCGGAATGAAGCGGAAACAATCTGAGAGGAGAAAAATCCCAGTCGAAGGTGGGGTTCTCTCCAAAAAGATCAGTGGGGTTGTGCCTTTGTTGAAAAAAAAAAGATTCAAGGTGGAATAAAAATTGGTGGGAGGTGGGATCGTGCGATCGGGGGAGGTGTGACGAACGAACAAAACGACCTACGTACTGCTTCATTAGGAGTAGAGATTTCTGAGTGGGGTTACGGTTCGGTGTTTACAAAGGGCACATACCTATATATATCAGCTGCCAACACTATTTAGTGTCAAACTCTAGTCCTACACAAACTCAATGCATACACATGTATATGTACATGAAACGGGCACATACATTGGGCTTAATTACAACATCTGTGTTCATGTGCGAGGGGATTATGTGCCGGGTGAAGCCAATGACAGCGACCTTGATCTGACTTAGGTGCTTCTAGTGCCAGGGGTAAACTTGTCATTTCACATGTCATTTAACACCGTTTGGTCAACAAATGGACATAAGTGTTGTATTGTGAACAAAATTTAAAGTTGGTGTTAAATAGGGAATAAATATTTCATCGATGTTAAATAGGAAAACGAAATTTAAAACAGTGTCAAATAAGGAATTATTTCTTCATCATGAACTAGGAAACATATAGATTCATCCCAAAGGTTCATATGGGTGAGATGGATCACAAAGGTTCATCACATCCAAAAAAACCTATGAGTTCAATCATTCAATAAGCATATGAAGATTTTTTAAACATGAACATGAACTAGGTTTCATCATGTGGTTAAAAAATAAGTAAATACATATCAAGTGTTGGGGAACGTAGTAATTCAAAAAAAATTCCTACGATCACGCAAGATCTATCTAGGAGATGCATAGCAACGAGACGGGAGAGTGTGTCCACGTACCCTCGTAGACCGAAAGCGAAAGCGTCTAGTAACGCGGTTGATGTAGTCGAACGTCTTCACGATCCAACCGATCCAAGTACCGAATGTACGGCACCTCTGTGTTCAGCACACGTTCAGCACGATGACGTCCCTCGAGCTCTTGATCCAGTTGAGGACGATGGAGAGTTCCGTCAGCATGACGGCGTGGTGACGGTGATGATGAAGTTACCGTTACAGGGCTTCGCCTAAGCACTACGACGATATGACCGAGGTGTGTAACTGTGGAGGGGCACACGGCTAAGACAAATCTTTTTAGTGCCTTCGGGGTGCCCCCTGCCCACGTATATAAAGGAGGGAGGGAGAGAGGCCGGCCCTCCTAGGGGCGCGCCAAGTGTAGGGAGTCCTACTAGGGCTCCCAAGTCCTAGTAGGATTCCCTTTCCTTTTCGGAGTAGGAAAGAAGGAAAGGAGGGAGAGGAAAAGGAAAGGGGGGGCCGTGCCCCCAACCCTTGTCCAATTCGGTTTGGGCAGGGGGGAGGCGTGCGCCACCCCGTGGCCCTTCTTCCCTCTCTCCACTAAAGCCCAATAAGGCCCATTAACTTCCCCGGCAAATTCCCGTAACTCTCCGGTACTCCAAAAAATACCTGAATCACTCAGAACCATTCCGATGTCCGAATATAGCCTTCCAATATATCGATCTTTACCTCTCGACCATTTCGAGACTCCTCGTCATGTCCGTGATCTCATCCGGGACTCCGAACAAACTTCGGTCATCAAATCACATAACTCATAATATAAATCATCATTGAACGTTAAGCGTGCGGACCCTATTGGTTCGAGAACTATGTAGACATGACCGAGACACATCTTCGGTCAATAACCAATAGCGGAACGTGGATGCTCATATTGGCTCCTACATATTCTACGAAGATCTTTATCGGTCAAACCGCATAACAACATACGTTATTCCCTTTGTCATCGGTATGTTACTTTCCCGAGATTCGATACCTAGTTCAATCTCGTTACCGGTGCTACCTCTTGAGCACTGTGTTGGTTTTCCTTGAAGAGGAAAGGGTGATGCAGCAAAGCAGCGTAAGTATTTCCCTTAGTTTTTGAGAACCAAGGTATGGATCCAGTAGGAGACCACACGCAAGTCACCTCGTACCTACACAAACAAATAAGAACCTCGCAACCAACGTGATAAAGGGGTTGTCAATCCCTTCACGGCCACTTGCAAGAGTGAGATCTGGTAGATATGATAATAATAAGATACATATTTTTGGTATTTTTATGATATAGATTGAAAGTAAAGATTGCAAAATAAAGTAGATTGGAAACTTATATAATGGAGAATTGACTCGGGGGCCATAAGATTCACTAGTGGCTTCTCTCAAGATAGCATAAGAATTACGGTGGGTGAACAAATTACTGTTGAGCAATTGATAGAAAAGCGAATAATTATGAGAATATCTAGGCATGATCATGTATATAGGCATCACATCCGTGACAAGTAGACCGACTCCTGCCTGCATCTACTACTATTACTCCACACATCAACCACTATCTAGCATGCATCTAGAGTATTAAGTTCATAAGAACAGAGTAACGCTTTAAGCAAGATGACATGATGTAGAGGGATAAACTCATGCAATATGATACAGACCCCATCTTTTTATCCTCGATGGCAACAATATAATACGTGTCGTTTCCCTTTCTGTCACTGGGATCGAGCACCGCAAGATTGAACCCAAAGCTAAGCACTTCTCCCATTGCAAGAAAGATCAATCTAGTAGGCCAAACCAAATTGATAATTCGAAGAGACTTGCAAAGATAAACAATCATGCATAAAAGAATTCAGAGAAGATTCAAATATTGTTCATAGATAATCTAGATCATAAACCCACAATTCATCGGATCTCGACAAACACACCGCAAAAGAAGATTACATCGAATAGATCTCCAAGAGAATCGAGGAGAACTTTGTATTGAGATCCAAAGAGAGAGAGAAGAAACCATCTAGCTACTAGCTATGGACCCGAAGGTCTGAGGTAAACTACTCACACATCACCGGAGAGGCCA
>NC_057806.1:363697711-363738128 GCF_018294505.1 Triticum aestivum | reverse complement strand
ATATAGGAGGAAGAAGTAGGTCGGTGGAGCAACAAGGGGCCCACAAGGGTGGAGGGCGCCCCCAGGGGGTAGGCGCCCCCCTGCCTCGTGGTCGCCTCGATTGTTTCTTGACGTCCACTCCAAGTCCTCTGGATCACGTTTGTTCCAAAAATCACGCTCCCAAAGGTTTCATTCCGTTTGGACTCCGTTTGATATTCCTTTTCTGCAAAACACTAAAATAGGCAAAAACAGCAATTTGGGCTGGGCATCCGGTTAATAGGTTTGTCCCAAAAATAATATTAAAGTGTAAAATAAAGCCCATTAACATCCAAAACAGATAATATAATAGCATGGAACAACCAAAAATTATAGATATGTTGGAGACGTATCAAGCATCCCCAAGCTCAATTCCTGCTCGTCCTCGAGTAAGTAAATGATTAAAACAGAATTTTGTTGTGGAATGCTTCCTAACATATTTCTCAATGTAATTTTTCTTTATTGTGGGATGATTGTTCAGATCCGAAGATTCAAGATAAAAGTTTAATATTGACATAAAAATAATAATACTTCAAGCATACTAACTAAGCAATCATGTCTTCTCAAAATAACATGGCCAAAGAAAGTTATCCCTACAAAATCATATAGTCTGGCTATGCTCTATATTCATCACACAAAATATTAAATCATGCACAACCCCGATGACAAGCCAAGCAATTGTTTCATACTTTTCATGTTCTCAAACTTTTTCAACTTTCACGCAATATATGAGCGTGAGCCATGGACATAGCACTATAGGTGGAATAGAATGGTGGTTGTGGAGAAGACAAAAAGGAGAAGATAGTATCAAATCAACTAGGCGTATCAACGGGCTATGGAGATGCCCATCAATAGATATCAATGTGAGTGAGTAGGAATTGCCATGCAACGGATGCACTAGAGCTATAAGTATATGAAAGCTCAACAAAAGAAACTAAGTGGGTGTGCATCCAACTTGCTTGCTCACGAAGACCTAGGGTAATTTGAGGAAGCCCATCATTGGAATATACAAGCCAAGTTCTATAATGTAAAATTCCCACTAGTTTATGAAAGTGACAATATAGGAGACTCTCTATCATGAAGATCATGGTGCTACTTTGAAGCACAAGTGTGGAAAAAGGATAGTAACTTTGTCCCTTCTCTCCTTTTCTCTCATCATTTTTTGGGCCTTCTTTTTTTGGCCTATTTTCTTTTTTCTTTTTTTCTTTTATTTTTCGTCCGGAGTCTCATCCCGACTTGTGCGGGAATCATAGTCTACATCATCCTTTTCTCACTGGGACAATGCTCTAATAATGATGATCATCACACTTCTTTTTACTTACAAATCAATACTTAGAACAAAATATGACTCTATGTGAATGCCTCCGGCGGTGTACCGGGATATGCAATGAATAAAGAGTGACATGTATGAAAAATTATGAACGGTGGCTTTGCCACAAATACGATGTCAACTACATGATCATTCATGGAAATATGACAATGATGAAGCGTGTCATATCAAACGGAACGGTGGAAAGTTGCATGGCAATATATCTCGGAATGGCTATGGAAATGCCATAATAGGTAGGTATGGTGGCTGTTTTGAGGAAGGTATATGGTGGGTGTATGATACCGGCGAAAAGTGCGCGGTAATAGAGAGGCTAGCAAACGTGGAAGGGTGAGGATGCGTATAATCCATGGACTCAACATTAGTCATAAAGAACTCACATACTTATTGCAAAAATCTATTAGTTATCGAAACAAAGTACTGCGCGCATGATCCTAGGGGGATAGATTGGTAGGAAAAGACCATCGCTCGTCCCCGACCGCCACTCATAAGGAAGAATAATAAATCATGCTCCGACTTCATCACATAACGGTTCACCATACGTGCATGCTACGGGAATCACAAACTTCAACACAAGTATTTCTCAAATTCACAACTACTGAACTAGCATGACTCTAATATCACCATCTCCATATCTCAAAACAATTATCAAGTATCAAACTTCTCATAGTATTCAATGCACTTATATGAAAGTTTTTATTATTCCTAAAAGAAAATTACCATGTTGTTCTAAAGGACTCTCAAAATAATATAAGTGAAGCATGAGAGATCAATTATTTCTATAAAATAAAACCACCACCGTGCTCTAAAAGATATAAGTGAAGCACTAGAGCAAAAACTATATAGCTCAAAAGATATAAGTGAAGCACATAGAGTATTCTAATAAATTCTGATTATGCGTGTCTCTCTCAAAAGGTGTGTAAAGCAAGGATGATTGTGGTAAACTAAAAAGCAAAGACTCAAATCATACAAGACGCTCCAAGCAAAACACATATCATGTGGTGAATAAAAATATAGCTCCAAGTAAAGTTACCGATAGACGAAGACAAAAGAGGGGATGCCTTCTGGGGCATCCCCAAGCTTAGGCTTTTTGGTGTCCTTGGATTTACCTTGTGGTGCCTTGGGCATCCCCAATATTAGGCTCTTGCCACTCCTTGTTCCATAATCCATCAAATCTTTACCCAAAACTTGAAAACTTCACAACACAAAACTTAACAGAAAATCTCGTGAGCTCCGTTAGCGAAAGAAAACAAAACACCACTTCAAGGTACTGTGATGAACTCATTTTTTATTTATATTGGTGTTAAAACTACTGTATTACAACTTCTCTATGGTTTATAAACTCTATTACTAGCCATAGATTCATTAAAATAAGCAAACAACGCATGAAAAACAGAATCTGTCACAAACAGAACAGTCTGTTGTAATTTGTAACTAACGCAAACTTATGGAACCCCAAAAATTCTAAAATAAATTTCTGACTGAGGAATTTATCTATTAATCATCTGCAAAAAGAATTAACTAAATAGCACTCTCCAATAAAAAAATGGCAGCAATTCTCGTGAGCGCTAAAGTTTCTGTTTTTACAGCAAGATCAAAAAGACTTTCCCCAAGTCTTCCCAACGGTTCTACTTGGCACAAACACTCATTAAACACAAAAGACACAACCAAAACAGAGGCTAGATAAATTATTTATTGAATAACAACAAGGAAAAATATTGGGTTATCTCCCAACAAGCACTTTTCTTTGAAGCCTTATAGCTAGGCATAAGATTTCAACGATGCTCACATGAAAGACAAGAATTGAAGCACAAAGAGAGCATCATAAAACATGTGACAAACACATCTAAGTCTAACATACTTCCTATGCATAGGCATCTTATAGGCAAACAAATTATCAAGGCAAGCAAAAACTAGCATATGCAAGGAAGCGGAAAGAAACAATAGCAATCTCAACATAATGAGAGGTAATTTAGTAACATGAAAATTTCTACCATCATATTTTCCTCTCTCATAATAATTGCATGTGGGATCATAAGAAAATTCAACAAAATATCTATCACATAAAATATCTTCAACACGATCCACATGCATGCAAAGTTGACACTCTTCCAAAATAGTGGGATTAACATTAACTAAAGTCATGACCTCTCCAAACCCACTTTTATATAAAAAATCATAAGATTGAACGTTCTCCAAATATGTGGGATCTAAAGTTGAAACTCTTCCAAACCCACTTTCAATAATATTGCAAACACTATTATCAATCTCATATTCATCATGGGTCTTAAATAAATTTTCAAGATCAAAAGAAGAATCACACCAATCATGATCATTGCAACAAGTAGTAGACATAGCAAAACTAGCATCCCCAAGGTTAGGGTTTTGCATATTATAAGCACAATTGACATTAATAGAATTTATACTATCATCATTGCAATCATGCTTTCTATTCAAAGATCCATCGTGAATCACTCCATAAGGTACTTCATCACAATTTTCAGATTCATGAATTTCAAGCAAAACTTCATAAAGATAATCTAGTGCACAAAACTCATTAGCAATTGGTTCATCATAATTGGATCTCTTAAAAAGATTAGCAAGCGGATGAGGATCCATAGATCTTAGGTTCTCTATTTAGAAATAAATAAACAACAAATCCAACCAAACAAGCAAACGAGCCAAGTAAGACATCAAAGAAATTGGAAAGACGAACAGAAGAAGGTCAAATAGAATGGCAAGGGTGAAGTGGGGGAGAGGAAAACGAGAGGCAAATGGCAAATAATGTAATGTGAGGGATACGAGTTTGTGATGGGTACTTAGTATGTCTTGACTTGGCGTAGATCTCCCCAGCAACGGCGCCAGAAATCCTTCTTGCTACCTCTTGAGCACTGCGTTGGTTTTCCTTGAAGAGGAAAGGGTGATGCAGCAAAGCAGCGTAAGTATTTCCCTCAGTTTTTGAGAACCAAGGTGTCAATCCAGTAGGAGACCATGCGCAAGTCACCTCGTACCTACACAAACAAATAAGAACCTTGCAACCAATGTGATAAAGGGGTTGTCAATCCCTTCACGGCCACTTGCAAGAGTGAGATCTCATAGAGATGATAATAATAAGATAAATATTTTTGGTATTTTTATGATATAGATTGAAAGTAAAGATTGCAAAATAAAGTAGATTGGAAACTTATATGATGGAGAATAGACCCGGGGGCCATAGGTTTCACTAGTGGCTTCTCTCAAGATAGCATGAGTATTACGATGGGTGAACAAATTACTGTCGAGCAATTGATAGAAAAGTGAATAATTATGAGAATATCTTGGCATGGTCATGTATATAGGCATCACGTCCGTGACAAGTAGACCGACTCATGCCTGCATCTACTACTATTACTCCACACATCGACTGCTATCCAGCATGCATCTAGAGTATTAAATTCATAAGAACAGAATAACACTTTAAGCAAGATGAAATGATGTAGAGGGATAAACTCATGCAATATGTTATAAACTCCATCTTTTTATCCTCGATGGCAACAATACAATATGTGCTGTTTCCCTTTCTGTCACCGGGATCGAGCACCGCAAGATTGAACCCAAAGCTAAGCACTTCCCCCATTGCAAGAAAGATCAATCTAGTTGGCCAAACCAAACTGATAATACGAAGAGACTTGCAAAGATAACCAATCATGCATAAAAGAATTCAGAGAATATTCAAATATTGTTCATAGATAATCTAGATCATAAACCCACAATTCATCGGATCTCGACAAACACACCGCAAAACAAGATTACATCCACTAGATCTCCAAGAGAATCGAGGAGAACTTTGTATTGAGATCCCAAGAGAGAGAAGAAGCCATCTAGCTACTAGCTATGGACCCAAAGGTCTGAGGTAAACTACTCACACATCACCGGAGAGGCCATGGAGTTGATGTAGAGGCCCTCCGTGAGCAATGCCCCCTCCAGCGGAGCTCCGGAAAAGGCCCCAAGATGGGATCTCTTGGGTACAGAAGGTTGCGGGAGTGGAATTAGGTTTTCGTGGTGCTCCTGGGTGTTTGCGGGGTACGTAGATATATATAGGAGGAAGAAGTAGGTCGGTGGAGCAACGAGGGGCCTACGAGGGTGGACGGCGCACCCAGGGGGGTAGGCGCGCCCCCTGCCTCGTGGCCACCTCGATTGTTTCTTGACGTCCACTCCAAGTCCTTTGGATCACGTTTGTTCCAAAAATCACGCTCCCGAAGGTTTCATTCCGTTTGGACTCCGTTTGATATTCCTTTTCTGTGAAACACTAAAATAGGCAAAAAAAAATAGCAATTTGGGTTGGGCCTCCGGTTAATAGGTTAGTCCCAAAAATAATATAAAAGTGTAAAATAAATCCCATTAACATCCAAAACAGATAATATAATAGCATGGAACAATAAAAAATTATAGATACGTTGGAGACGTATCAATCGGCAAGTCTCTTTACTCGTTCCGTAATGCATCGTCCCGCAAGTAACTCATTAGTCACATTGCTTGCAAGGCTTATAGTGATGTGCATTACCGAGAGGGCCCAGAGATATCTCTTCGATACTCGGAGTGACAAATCCTAATCTCGATCTATGCCAACCATCAAACACCTTTGGAGACACGTGTAGAGCATCTTTATAATCACCCAGTTACGTTGTGACGTTTGATAGCACACAAGTTGTTCCTCCGGTATTCCGGAGTTGCATAATCTCATAGTTAGAGGAACATGTATAAGTCATGAAGAAAGCAACAACTATAAAAGTAAATGATCATTATGCTAAGCTAACGGATGGGTCTTGTCCATCACATCATTCTCCTAATGATGTGATCATGTTCATCAAATGACAACACATGTCTATGGTCAGGAAACTTAACCATCTTTGATTAACGAGCTAGTCAAGTAGAGGCATACTAGGGACACTCTGTTTTGTCTATGTATTCACACATGTACTAAGTTTCCGGTTAATACAATTCTAGCATGAATAATAAACATTTATCATGATATAAGGAAATATAAATAACAACTTTATTATTGCCTCTAGGGCATATTTCCTTCAGTCTCCCACTTGCACTAGAGTCAATAATCTAGTTCATATCGTCATGTGATTTAACACCAATAGTTCACATCTTTATGTGATTAGTTCACATCTCTATGTGACTAATACCCAAAGGGTTTACTATAGTCAATAATCTAGTTCACATCGCTATGTGATTAACACCCAAAGAGTGATCATGTTTGGCTTGTGAGAGAAGTTTAGTCAATGGGTCTGCCACATTCAGAGGCGTATGTATTTTGCAAATTTTCTATGTCTACAATGCTCTGCACGAAGCTACTCTAGCTAATCGCTCCCACTTTCAATATGTATCCAGATTGAAACTTAGAGTCATCTGGATCAGTGTCAAAGCTTGCATCGACGTAACCTTTTACGACGAACTTTTTGTCACCTCCATAACCGAGAAACATGTCCTTATTCCACTAAGGATAATTTTGATCGTTGTCTAGTGATCCACTCTTGGATCACTATTGTACTCTCTTGCCAAACTCATGGTGAGGTACACAATAGGTCTGGTACACAGTATAGCATACTTTATAGAACATATGATTGAGGCATAAGGAATGATTTTTCATTCTCTTTCTATTTTCTACCGTGGTCGGGTTTTGAGTCTTTACTCAACTTCACACCTTACAACTCTGGAAAGAACTCCTTCTTTGACTGATCCATTTTGAACTCCTTCAAAATCTTATCAAGGTATGCACTCATCAAAAGTCTTATCAAGCGTATTGATCTATCTTTATAGATCTTGATGCCCAATATGTAAGTAGCTTCATTGAGGTCTTTTATTGAATTTTTTTATTCAAGTATCCTTTTATGCTATCCAGAAATTCTATATTATTTCCAATCAACAATATGTCATCCACATATAATATCATAAATGCTATAGAGCTCCCGCTCACTTTCTTATAAATAGAAGCTTCTCCAAAAGTCTGTATAAAACTATATGCTTTGATCAACTCATCAAAGCGTATATTTCAACACTGAGATGCTTGCACCAGTCCATAGATGGATCGCTGGAGCTTGCACACTTTGTTAGCACCTTTAGGATTGAGAAAACCTTTTGGTTGCATCATATACAACTCTTCTTTAATAAATCCATTAAGGAATATAGATTTGACGTCCATTTGCCAGATTTCATAAAATGCAGCAATTGCTAACATGATTCGGACAGACTTTAAGTATCGATACGAGTGAGAAAGTCTCATCATAGTCAACACCTTGAACTTGTCGAAAACCTTTTTGCGGCAATTCGAGCTTTGTAGACAGTAACACTACTATCAGCGTCCGTCTTCCTCTTGAAGATCCATTTATTCTCAATGGCTCGCCGATCATTGGGCAAGTCAATCAAAGTCCATACTTTGTTCTCATACATGGATCCCATCTCAGATTTCATGGCCTCAGGCCATTCCATGGAATCTGGGCTCATCATCGCTTCCTCATAGTTCGTAGGTTTGTCATGGTCTAGTAACATGAATTCCAGGATAGGATTACCATACCACTCTGGTGAGGACCGTACTCTGGTTGACCTACGAGGTTCGGTAGTAACTTGATCTGAAGTTTCATGATCATCATCATTAGCTTCCTCACTAATTGGTGTAGGAATCACTGGAACTGATTTCTGTGATGAACTACTTTCCAATTCGGGAGAAGGTACAATTACCTCATCAAGTTCTACTTTCCTCCCACTCACTTCTTTTGAGAGAAACTCCTTCTCTAGAAAGGATCCATTCTTAGCAACAAATATCTTGCCTTCGGATATGTGATAGAAGGTGTACCCAACAGTTTCTTTTGGGTATCCTATGAAGACGCACTTCTCCGATTTGGGTTCCAGCTTATTAGTTTGAAACTTTTTCACATAAGCATCGCAACCCCAAACTTTAAGAAACGACAGCTTTGGTTTCTTGCCAAACCACAGTTCATACGGTATCGTCTCAATGATACGTCTCTAACGTATCTATAATTTTTTGATTGTTACATGCTATTATATTATCCACTTTGGATGTTTTATATGCATTTATATGTTATTTTATATGATTTTTGGGACTAACCTATTAACCTAGAGCCCAGTGCCAGTTTCTGTTTTTTCCTTGTTTTTGAGTTTTACAGAAAAGGAAAATCAAACAGAGTCCAATTGACTTGAAACTTCACGGAACTTATTTTTGGACCAGAAGAAGGCCATGGAGTAAAAGAGTTGGGCCGGAAGAGTCCCGGGCTGCCCACGAGGGTGGGGGGCGCACCCACCCCCCTGGGCGAGCCTCCCTACCTCGTGGACAGCCCGGAGACCCCCCTGACTTGTTCTCGACGCCAAAACCTCTTATATACACTGAAACTTCCAGAAAGAAACCTATATCGGGAGTTCTGCCGCCAGAAGCCTCCGTAGCCACCGAAAACCAATCTAGACCCGTTCCGGCACCCTGCCGGAGGGGGGAATCCATCTCCGGTGGCCATCTTCATCATCCCGGGGCTCTCCATGACAAGGAGGGAGTAGTTCTCCCTCGGAGCTGAGGGTGTGTACCAGTAGCTATGTGTTTGATCTCTCTCTCTCTCTCATGTTCTTGAGTCGTCACGATCTTGATGTATCGCGAGCTTTGCTATTATATTTGGATCTTATGATGTTTCTCCCCCTCTACTCTCTTGTGATGAATTGAGTTTTCCCTTTGAAGTTATCTTATCGGATTGAGTCTTTAAGGATTGGAGAACACTTGATGTATGTCTTGCATGTGCTTATCTGTGGTGACAATGGGATATCACGTGATCCACTTGATGTATGTTTTGGTGATCAACTTGCTAGTTCCGTGACCTCGTGAACTTATGCATAGGGTTTGGCACACGTTTTCGTCTTGACTCTCCGGTAGAATCTTTGGGGCACTCTTTGAAGTTCTTTGTGTTGGTTGAATAGATGAATCTGAGATTGTGTGATGCATATCGTATAATCATACCCACGGATACTAGGGGCGTTAAACGATAGCGCTTGTTGGGAGGCAACCCAATTTTATTTTTGTTCTTTGCTTTTTGTTCATTTTTAGTAATAAATAATTGATAAAGCCTCTTTTTATATGTGGTTTTATGTTTCAATTAGTGTTTGTGCCAAGTAGAACCTTTGAGAAGACTTGGGTGAAGTCTTTGCGATCTTGCTGTAAAAAACAGAAACTTTAGCGCTCACGAGTTTTGCTGCCATTTTTTACTGGAGAGTAAGATTAGGTTGATTCTTTTTGAAGATGATTAATATACAAATTCCTCACGTCCACCAATTTATTTCAGAATTTTGGGGGTTACAGAAGTATACGTTTGATACATATTACTACAGACTGTTCTGTTTTTGACAGATTCTGTTTTCATTGTGTTGTTTGCTTATTTTGATGAATCCATGAGTAGTATCGGAGGGTATGAACCATAGAAAAGTTGGAATACAGTAGATATTACACCAATATGAATTTATAATGAGTTCACAACAGTACCTAAGTGGTGATTTATTTTCTTATACAAACGGAGCTTACGAGTTTTCTGTTAAGTTTTGTGTTGTGAAGTTTTCAAGTTTTGGGTAAAGATTCGATGGACTATGGAATAAGGAGTGGCAAGAGCATAAGCATGGGGACTCCCAAGGCACCCCCAAGGTAATATTCAAGGACAAACAAGAGTCTAAGCTTGGGGATGCCCCGGATGGCATCCCATCTTTCGTCTTCGTTCATCTGTAACTTTACTTGGAGCTATATTTTTATTCACCACATGATATGTGTTTTGCTTGGAGCGTCATTTTATTTTATTTTGTTTTGCTTCTTGTTCGAATAAAATACCAAGATCTGAAAATCTTAAATGTAAGAGAGTCTTCACATAGTTACATAATTATTAAACTACTCATTGATCTTCACTTATATCTTGTGGAGTAGTTTGTCATTTGCTCTAGTGCTTCACTTATATCTTTTTAGAGCACGGCGGTGGTTTTATTTTGAAGAAATAGATGAACTCTCATGATTCACTTATATTATTTTGAGAGTCTCTTAGAACAGCATGCTAATTTGCTTTAGTTATGAAATTAGTCCTAATATGATAGGCATCCAAGAGGGGTATAATAAAAACTTTCATATAAAATGCAGTGAATACTATGAGATTTTTGATTCTTTATGATTGTTTTGAGATATGAAGATGGTGATATTAGAGTCATGCTAGTTGAGTATTTGTGAATTTGAGAGATACTTGTGTTAAAGTTTGTGATTCCCGTAGCATGCACGTATGGTGAACCGTTATGTGATGAAGTCGGAGCATGATTTATTTTTTGATTGTCTTCCTTATGAGTGGCGGTCGGGGACGAGCAATGATATTTTCCTACCAATCTACCCCCCCTAGGAGCATGCGCGTAATACTTTGTTTCGATAACTAATAGATTTTTGCAATAAGTATGTGAGTTCTTTATGACTAATGTTGAGTCCATGGATTATACGCACTCTCACCCTTCCACCATTGCTAGCCTCTCTAGTACCGCGCAACTTTCGCCGGTACCATAAACCCACCTGTCGGTGTCAAAACCGGCGGATCTCGGGTAGGGGGTCCCGAACTGTGCGTCTAAGGCGGATGGTAACAGGAGGCAGGGGACACGATGTTTTACCCAGGTTCGGGCCCTCTTGATGGAGGTAAGACCCTACGTCCTGCTTGATTATTCTTGATAATACGAGTAGTACAAGAGTTGATCTACCACGAGATCAGGGCGGCTAAACCCTAAAAGCTAGCCTATGGTATGATTGTATGTTGTCCTACGGACTAAAACCCTCCGGTTTATATAGACACCGGAGGGGGCTAGGGTTACACAGAGTTGGTTACAAGGAAGGAGATCTACATATCCGTATTGCTAAGCTTGCCTTCCACGCCAAGGAGAGTCCCATCCGGACACGGGACGAAGTCTTCAATCTTGTATCTTCATAGTCGAACAGTCCGGCCAAAGGATATAGTCCGGTTGTCCGGATACCCCCTAATCCAGGACTCCCTCAGTAGCCCCTGAACCAGGCTTCAATGACGATGAGTCCGGCGCGCAGATTGTCTTCGACATTGCAAGGCGTGTTCTTCTCCAAATTTTGAATGTTTGTCAAGTAGTGTCCGGCACCATAAATGTTGGACTTCTTGGTTTCTGCGCCCAATAAGGGCTATCTTCCATGCATCGAATGAATACGAGGAGCCAGGGCATCTTTACATTCACCCCCCTAGCCAGATAAATAAATTGTCTATTAAAGGGATGTGGATTCTTAGATCCAATCCATACCATCCTCCCCCAGCGAGAATCCATCGGAGTGCGCTTCGGAAAAATCCACTCCAGCATGGCCGACCTCTGCAGCTCCTCCTCCCGCCCCTGTAGCCCTAAGCCCGGTGATTGGGAGAGGTGTTCTGTCCCACACAGTCAATTAGTCGAACTACAGACCAAGGGATTTCTCCCTCCAGCGTATATGGTTCCCGTCCGAGCCGGGCTCGCCACCTACAATGGCGGGGAGAAAGCGGAGAGCTTCCCCAGCCCCTCTACGGAGGAGCGGATATGCCTTGTTCCTTACTTATTAAGAGGACTCAGATTTCCAATTCATCCGTTCCTCCGCGGGCTCCTGGAGTTTTACGGCCTCCAACTGCATAATTTCACCCCTGCTTTCATATTACACATCGCCGGCTATGTTGCCCTCTGCGAGTTATTCCTGGGCTGCGAGGCTCATTTTGAGCTGTGGAAAAGGTTATTTTGCCTCGTCCCCCGCACACAGAAGGGGTCACTTTATCAAGTGGGTGGAGCCGAAATATGGCGCATCGCCGAAACCGGATACCTGTCCGGTACTCCGAAGAAGACGTCCGAAGACTGGCCTTCGGAATGGTTTTATATGGAGGACGTCCCCCTTCCGGACCCTGTTCGGTGGGGTCTTCCTGAGTTCAACAATGCTCCTCTGAAGAAACACCGAAGTTGGCGCCCACGGAGCCCCCAGGAGGAAGACAACGGAGAAGTCCTTTACCTGATGAACCAGATTAAAGCGCTGGCTCAATCAGGATTGACAGTAATCAAGGTTATGTCAATATGCATAATGCGGGGAGTGCAGCCACTTCAATATTGAGGACACCCCTGTGGTGTTTTAACGGGGAAGATGATGCCACCCGTTGCGGGCGTAAGGGTCCGGACAACGCTGCTGCTTTAGCAAAAAGTTTGTTCGAGTTGTTCAAGGGAGAGGAAGAGGAGTTCATATGCATCAAGCCATGGGATGGATTCTCCATGTACAACCCTCCAAGTTGGGTGAGTTATATCTCCTTACTCCCATTATTCCCGCATTCTTTGTCATAGGTACTCACCTTGCCATTTTGCGGTAGGAACTGCGAAAAGCCATAAGGGAGGTCAACAGCCCATCTCCACAACCAGAGGACCCTGATCGGGCCCTCGGTCCCGGACTTGAAGAAGATCCGGACATATTCGTGACTGGCAGTTCTATCAATTAAGCTGTGATGACGCCATGGTGGCCATTACAACCGACTATCCCGGACTGCTTCATGCGTCGCACGTAAGAAAAACAAAAAAATCCCAACTCCAAAAACTAGGATCCCCTTTTAGACACTTCACCTACCATATACATATGGTGTTTTATAGGGAAGGCGTTCAGGACGCCGTGGCGAACCCGCAGCAACTCGCCAACAAGAGGCACCGAGGCCGGGCAGGCCAAAAAGGAAGGCGGTCAGGACGGAGATACCAACGCAGAGGTATGACAAAAACCCCGCTCCGTGGTTGTCGTTTTTCTCAAAATGTAATGACGTCCATGTTTCTTTAACAGAAAAAAATGCTCGCCGGAATATGTCCGGTGAGGCTGCCGATCATGCTTCCACCAGTCGGGCTCCAGGACCGGACATAGAGGCGGAAGCCGACATGGGGCGGAAGTCAGATACTCCCCCTACAGAGGATGTAGATAGACTATCCGCTACAAATTCAGAAGTGGAGAGCGCCATGAATCATAGGCGTCGCCGGGCCATACTCTGTGACGCTTGCTTCTCACCAGAGGCATTTGATGCCTTCAATTCTGGAGATGCGTACCTCCGTGCTGCTCAAAATGGTCTAGCCAGAGCCACAGACCAGTATGTAAGGGATGTACGGGTAAGCAAATATGACGATTATATGTATCAGTAGCCCCTGAGACTTGAAACAGTTAGCAGAACTGATTTAAGGATCATCTATTATGCAGGTTCTTACAGAGAAGAATACTCGGCTGTCACAGGAGCTAGAGGAATGCAAGACCCAACTTTGGGCCGCCGTTGCCGCATTGAAGGAACCTAAAAAGTCCCCAGCTGGTAACATTTCTTTCAAAGAATGATAGGTTACATATAGCATGCGGTTGTGGCTGCAGATCTAACAATAGATATTGCAGATGAATCCAGAGAGAATCCGGAGGACCAGCATGTCGTACGACAGCTAAAGGCTGGCGAATGCGTGCTGACTGAGGTCAGGCGGGAGAAAAACAATCTCCAAGACGCCAATACCAAGCTGAGCGTGGAACTGAAGGATGTTCGAGCCCAGCTTGCGGACTCCGAGAAGGAGAATAAGCGGCTTCAACGCGGCATTTTCAGTGAGTGCTTGGATGAACCCTTAAAAGGGGGCGGCGGAGAAGCTGGCTAACAGAATTATGTCTGCAGGTATGCTGACGGGTCATCCCACGGAGGAGATGCCCGGGTCTGCGGGTGATCTTCTACCCGAGCTCTCACGACTGCACGGACAAGTTCGACGGGTGATGCAAGGTATTGCCCAGGCCTTGTGGCCATCCGTCTCCCTGCCAGAAGGCATTGGAGAGCTTGCGGATAAGCTCAAGGGAGCACGGCGGCGCTTCCGATTATGGAAGATATCGGCATGCCGTCAAGGTGCCAAGGAAGCCTGGGCCATGGTGAAGACGCTGTATACCAAGGCTGACCCAAACCACATGGCCGAGGTCGGACCTATGGGGCCCGATGGGAAAGAGATCCCTGTTAGCTTAGTGTATGGGCAAGTATAATTAGCCGCAAAGTATTCCCAACAGGATTGTAGGCTAGACAGCCTGTTGGATGGTATAGAAGAGGAATTTAGTCAGTCTACATGACTATGTAATTAAAGTGACATGTATAATGCCTTCTAGCCGGATTGTAAATCATTTGTCATGGCGGACCTTTTCGCTTCAACCTCGGGACCCGATAGTCCGGAGTGTATCTGAATACCCGCTCAGTTATATAAGAATCGGGGTATGCGTGGAAACCAGGTGTAGGGGTCATTAGTGCTTGAACAGACAAGTACCCAACTAGTTATGTTATATTACATGGGTAGTAAGAAACATCTTCCAGGGAGAATAGTTCTGTTAAGGGTTCCTTTCCCTGGGTACGCATGCCCTAAAGTGCATGTTCGGGCTACGAGAGGAAACGCAGGCAAAAACATCTGGGGGCACATATGGAAAATAAATAAAAATCATCTTTTGTTCACCGACCGAATATTCCCTTAAGAACGCTAGCTTTCGGCTTCACCCAGTCTGAGGTACACATCCGGCTGACCTGGCAGTAACAATAGCAGAGGTGCTCCCCTTATGCCCTAGCCGAATTAACAGGAACGTAGGGCATAAATACAAGATCCAGGCAACCCAGCTTGGCCAAAACGTAAGTCATATCGATGCATATAATGGCGAAGAAAAGGTACATGCGGAAGAATAACACATGTGCGGGGCATGAAGCCCAGATAAATAATAAAGCTTCTGTGTAAGAAGCCCCCAGGTATAACGAGTGCGGTTAGCGCGTCAATAGTGTGCAAGCAAGGCACAAGTTGGCCCTTGAAGGCCTTGATAAAGAATAAAAGAAAGAAAGAGAAAAAAGATAGATAATGTAAATGCGAAAAATGGACAGAGGAAGGAGACGAACATAGAGTCCGGCACTAGGCGTAAAATCTTCGGAGCCTGGCTGCGTTCCATGGGTTCGGCTCAAGTCGATTATTTGATGCATTCCGCAGACGGTACGCTACACCGGTTAGAACTTGGTCAATAATGAAGGGACCTTCCCATTTGGGCTCGAGCTTGGTCTTTTTCTTCTCCGGCAGGCGTAGAACTAACTCGCCAATGTTATAAGTTTTGGCTCGTACTTCTCTGCTTTGGTATCTTCGAGCCTGTTGCTGATAGAATGCAGAACGGGCTTTTGCCACGTCACGCTCCTCCTCCAGGGTGTCCAGACTGTCCTGCCGATCGAGCTCGGCTTCTCTTTCTTCGTACATGTGCACTCGAGGTGAGTCATGAATTATGTCGCAGGGCAGAACTGCCTCTGCGCTGTACACCATAAAGAAGGGTGTGTATCCGGTAGTACAATTCGGCATGGTCCGCAGCCCCCAGAGTACGGAGTCGAGCCCCTCTACCCAGTGCGGGTTAGACTCCTTTAAGGACCGCACTAATCTGGGTTTGATGCCGCTCATGATAAGACCATTTGCTCGCTCAACTTGGCCGTTGGTTTGTGGGTGATAGACAGAAGCATAATCGAGCTTGATGCCCATGTTGCTGCACCAGAGTTTTACCTCGTCGGCCGTAAAGTTCGTGCCATTGTCAGTGATGATGCTGTGGGGGACGCCATAACGGTGTACATCCCCGGATATGAAGTCTATCACCGGTACAGATTCAGCCGTTTTAACAGGTTTGGCTTCTATCCATTTGGTGAATTTATCCACCATGACCAGTAAGTATTTTTTTCTTATGGGTTCCCCTTTAAGGGGTCCAACCATGTCAAGCCCCCAGACCGCGAAGGGCCAGGTAATGGGGATTGTTTGGAGGGTGGTGGGTGGCATGTGGCTTTGGTTTGCAAAAAGCTGGCAACCGACGCAGCGTTGGACCGAGTCCTGTGCATCTACCCGGGTCGTCGGCCAATAAAAACCTGTACGGAAGGCCTTGCTTACAAGGGCTCGGGCTGCGGCGTGGTGGCCGCCAAGTCCGGCATGAATTTCTGCCAAAAGTTTTCGCCCTTCCTCTTCGGAGATGCACCTTTGAAGGACTCCGGTAGTGCTTTTTTTATACAGCTCTCCCTCATGGACCCTGTAGGCTTTAGATCGCCGAACTATGCAGCATGCCTCATTTTGGTCCTTGGGATGTTCCTGCCTAGTTAGGTAGGCCAGGAATGGTTCTCTCCACGGGGCGATGATGGCCATTATTACGTGGGCTGAAGGTGTTATTTCGGTGGCAGAGCCTCCGATCATGTCAGAGTGTTCGGTATCGAGCATTTTGGTCGGGTCCGGACTATTGTTACCGGTGTCCCCTTCCCATACCACGGATGACTGAAACAACCTTTCCAAAAATATGTTGGGGAGATCGCATCGCGTTTTGCGCTGATGCGGGCGAGGATATCTGCCGCTTGATTGTTTTCCCGAGCCACATGGTGAAATTCGAGCCCCTCGAACTGAGCTGACATCTTTAGGACGGCGTTGCAATAGGCCGCCATCTCCGGATACTTGGCATCGAAGTCTCCATTTATTTGGGATATTGTGAGGTTCAAATCCCCACGCACCTCTAGGTGTTGAATGCCCATGGCAACTGCCATCCGGAGACCATGTAACAGGGCTTAGTATTCGGCTACGTTGTTGGAGTTCGTATACAGTATCTGTCGTACGTATTGAACTGTATCTCCGGTTGGGGACGTAAGGACGACGCCAGCCCCCAGACCAGCCAACATTTTGGAGCCTTCGAAGTGCATGATCGAATTGGAGTATGTGTCGTACTCTTTAGGTAGTTCGGCTTCCGTCCATTCGGCGACAAAGTCGGCCAATACTTGCGATTTAATGGCTTGCCAGGGTTTGTATGTTATGTCGAACGAGAGGATCTCAATGGCCCATTTGGCAATTCGGCCCGTGGTGTCGCGGTTGTTTATAATATCATTAAGTGTCACTTCCGAGGCTACTGTAATCGAACACTCTTGAAAGTAGTGTCGCAGCTTCCGGGATGCCATGAATACCGCATAGGCTATCTTTTGATAATGTGGGTACCGTGACTTGCATGGAGTGAGGATAGTGGATACATAATATACCGGCTTTTGAAGGGGGGATTTATGTCCGTCCGCTTCTCGTTCGACGACGAGCACTGCGCTTACAACCTGATGAGTTGCCGCAATGTACAACAGCATTGGTTCGCCGATGTTTGGCGCGGCCAGGATTGGGTTGGTTGCCAGTATGGCTTTTATTTCTTCCAATCCGGCTGTGGCAGCGTCCGTCCACTCGAAGTGTTTGGTGCGTTGAAGGAGGCGATAAAGGGGTAATGCCTTTTCTCCTAAGCAGGAGATAAAGCGGCTTAGAGCCGCCACACATCCAGTTAATTTCTGGATTTGTTTGTGGTCTAATGGGGTAGCTAACTGTGACAGAGCTCGGATTTTGGCCGGATTAGCTTCAATTCCTCTATTGGAGACAATGAAGCCCATGAGCTTTCCAGCCGGTACGCCGAAAACGCATTTTTCCGGATTGAGCTTGATGTCGTATTTTTGGAGGTTGTCGAATGTGAGACTCAAGTCGTCTATTAGAGAGTCGACGTGCTTGGTTTTGACGACCACGTCATCTACGTATGCCTCTACTGTTTTGCCAATCTATTTCTCCAGACATGTCTGAATCATGCGTTGATATGTTGCGCCGGCGTTTTTGAGCCCGAAAGGCATTGTGTTGAAACAGAAGGGGCCGTATGGTGTGATAAATGCCGTTGCGGCTTGGTCGGTGTCGGTGTCAAAACCGGCAGATCTTGGGTAGGGGGTCCCGAACTGTGCGTCTAGGCCGAATGGTAACAGGAGGCAGGGAACACTTTGTTTTACCCAGGTTCGGGCCCTCTCGATGGAGGTAATACCCTACTCCTGCTTGATTAATATTGATGATATGGGTAGTACAAGAGTAGATCTACCACGAGATCAAGGAGGCTAAACCCTAGAAGCTAGCCTATGGTATGATTGTTGTGCATGGAGTTGATTGCCTACGGACTACAACCCTCCGGTTTATATAGACACCGGATAGGGTTAGGGTTACATAAAGTCGGTTACAATGGTAGGAGATCTTGAATATCCGCATCACCAAGCTTGCCTTCCACGCCAAGGAAAGTCCCATCCGGACACGAGACGTAGTCTTCAATCTTGTATCTTCATAGTCCAGGAGTCCGGCTGAAGGTATAGTCCGGCTACCCGAACACCCCCTAATCCAGGACTCCCTTAGTAGCCCCTGAACCAGGCTTCAATGACGACGAGTCCGGCGCGCAAATTGTCTTCGGCATTGCAAGGCGGGTTCCTCCTCCAAGTCCTTCATAGAAGATTGTAAACACCAAGAGTAGTGTCCGGCTCTGCAAAATAAGCTTCCACATATTGCCATAGAGAGAATAATATTAACACAAATCAAATCTGCTGACGTATTCCGCAGTGTGTCATCACGCTACAGCCAAGTCCTTTACTCGAATCGTTTTTACTTTTCCACCTCAGCATGTTTTGTGAGGCGGTTTCCTTGGCACGTCTTGTCAAAGCAGAGATCGTGTACCCCCTTTACGGGATTCTCATCAATACGGACGTGGGTAACCCTAACCGCGCCATTTATCACGGCACTTGGGAGGCAAGCGAGTTTTACTAGGCTGGTGGGGACGCACAACCGCATCCGCCCATATAAGGGGATAAGGATCCACCTTTTTACCTACGCCTTCTTCCTCCTTTGCCTGTCCATCTCCTGTGCACTCGAGCTCCAGCGCCCAAGCCCGCACTTCCTACCTCAACCTTCTCCAGCAATGTCCGGAGCGGGAGGCAAGTGGATGGTCTCCTCCGTCACGGAGGGCCATGTCAAAAAGCTAAGGAAGGCCGGATACTTGTCCAAAGACATCGCGCACCGGCTTCCCGAGGAGGGGCAGCTTCTCCCCACCCCCAGGCCCCATGAGAGGGTAGTATTTCTTCCCCACTTCCTTCGCGGACTGGGTTTTCCACTCCACCCATTTGTTCGGGGGATCATGTTTTACTATGGCCTGGATTTCCACGATCTGGCCCCGAACTTCGTCCTCAACATCTCGGCGTTTATCATCGTGTGCGAGGCTTTCCTCCGCATTTGCCCCCATTTCGGCCTCTGGCTCAAGACCTTCAACGTCAAGCCCAAGGTGGTGCGCGGCAGCCATGCGGAGTGCGGAGGCGCCATGGCGGGCAAGATGGCCAACGTCCTATGGCTCGAGGGCTCCTTCGTGGAGACCCTGAAGGGGTGGCAATCGTGGTGGTTTTACATCACCGAGCCGCGCGATCCGAAATGGACCGCAGCCCCCGAGTTCCGATCCGGACCCCCCACGCGGCTTATGTCCTGGAAAGAGACGGGCCTGTCGTGGGGCATGAAAAAGAGCTGACCGGACTGCAGACATGCATCCAGTCCCTGGTGAGCAAGCCGATCAAGCTTGTTAATGTAGTCCAGGTTATGCTCGTCCACCGGATCCTCCCGTGTCAACCACGGGACTTTAATCTGTGGGAGTTCGACCCGGCGCAGCACCGAACCCTTAACAGGCTCTTCGACACGACGTATGAAGACGTCTGGAGGGTGCTAACCAAAGGCGCCGAGGCTCCCACATCCGCTTCCGAGGACCGCGGATACAGCTCGCAGCGTCACGCTAGCGAGGTAGGCTATTTTCACCTTTTACAGGATGTTAAGTTTTTTCATAGTTTGACTCTATGCGGGATCTAAACTCCCTTACCTTTGATAGGCTTGGCGGGCGAAGTCAGGATCGATTAACTGTCCGGCTCCCTTGCCCGAAGATCCAGCCCCTACTCTACTAGCGAAGCTGCTGGTTCTGGCACCTTATGTGGTGCCGGAGAAGAAGGCCAAGAAGAAGAAGGCCACGGGGACTCGAAAGAGTTCCCGGCATATGATGGTGTCGAACTCATCGTCCGACAAGTCCGAGACGCCCTCCTCACGCGAAAACGAGGAGGAGGAAGAAGAAAACTCTCCCTCCTAGCGGAGGGAGGAGAGAAGAGGAAGGCCGCCCCAACAGGGGAGGCCGAGGGGTCTAGGAAAAGGAAGACCCCTCCGCCGGACTACGCCCCCAACGCCGAAGAGGGCGAAGAGGAGTGGCCAAACAGGGCCAAGCGTATGGCGAAATCGTAAGTTCGGATATCAGAATAACTCATGATGTTCCTTTGTTGCATAGCTTTCCCTAATGTCGAATGTAATTATGCAGTCCGCCCCGAGCCGAACTCAACGAGTCGTCGAGCGGCTCCCTGGATTCATCGGACGTGAACTCAGTTCCGCCCGCTGTCTCCCCCCGCACTGCGGACGACACCGAAGCGGCGTCGCAACGAGCTCCGAGGCAGGAGGAGGTGGTCCTGGAGGAGCCGCAAGGCGACCTCCCGGACCCCAGGAGTAAAGGGGACAAGACCCCCCAGGGCTCCAAGTCCGGCTTTATGCCGGACACCGCGCCGGAATCTTTAACAGTTCCGGACCGCGGTAGGCGAACTCCTTCCAAGAGGAGCAAGCCTTCTGAGCCGGTGGCCTCCATCGAACCGGATGTGCCGGACAATCTGCTTGAGGTGCTTGATGGCGCCTCCATCGACGAGGAGCACCGTACTATTATGAGTATGGTGATCCAGAAGGTTCAGTCCGCCAAGAGCGGACTGACTGAAGCTTGCGCTAGCCTTCTAACAGGCTTCGAGGTAAGTAAAAATATATAAAAATAGTACCGCATAGACTGTAGCCCCTGATGCTCTGTTTGGCGTTCGGAAAGAAAAGCCGACTAGAGGATCTAGTAAATTTCGCAGGAGTCTAACAAAAAGAGTCAATATGCGTATGCAGGCTTCGCTGCTAGCCACCGCCGCACTGACTGCGGAGGTGGGTGCCCTGAAACAGGGACTCGAGCGGACCGAGCAAGAGCTCGGCCTTGCCAAGCGGCAGCTCGAGGAAAAAGAAGGTAGGAAATACCTTACAGAAAAAGTGCCTATAGAGAGGCGTGATTGCAAAAAATAACAGGATTGCACTGCTTATTATAGGGGCCACGACTGAGGTGGCGACCCTCAAGCAAGCGCTGTCTGAGGCCGAAAAGAAAACGGCCGCGGAGCGCACCGAGCGAGAGAAACTTGGGGCTCAGGTCGGCGAGGTGCAGCAAGAGCTTCAGGCTCTCATGAAAAAACATGAGAGTTTGGAGCTTGAGTCAAAGACCCAAGCGTCCGAGCTCGCGGCGGCCCTTGAGACTGCCAAGTCTGCCAAGGCCGAAGCCCAAAAGGTCCTCCAAGAGTTGGAGGAGGTGAAAAAGATAGCAGCGGGTAAGGCATTCTTTATGCAAAGCAGAAATATAAAAGTAAACTACTTGTTACTTACCCGAATTCGGAGTTCTCCAGGGGCATTCGTAGATCTTCCCCGCAGCGTATCCGACGCCGCTGCATTCTACTGAGCTGAAGAGGGCAGCTCGACGGAGAAGGTGTTCTGGTCTCAGTATGCTGAGGCCGGACACCCTGTGCCCTTGAGCGACCAGCTGAAACAGCTGGTCGAGCTCCACAAGGCGGCCGAACAGGCCATGAAGGGCTTCATAGTTCGGCTGTGGCCCGGAGAGGCCCTGCATGGGAGCTACTTCGGGCTGGTGCGGCGGCTGGTGGAGGCCTGTCCAAGGCTCGAGGTCATCAAGCGGTCCGTCTGCATCGAAGGAGCCCGTAGGGCCCTTGCCCGTGCGAAGGTGCACTGGGGTAAGCTGGACGGTGAGAAGCTTGTGAGGGACGGGCCGCCGCCGGGGAAGGAGCATCGCAAGCCCAAGAACTATTACAAGGATGTTCTTGCAGGTGCCCGCCTTGTGGCGGATGAATGTACCAAGGATGTAATTTTTGAATAAACTCGCTCATTTTTATCCTGTGCGCTGAAAACTTGTTCATAGGCGCTTTAAGCAATGCTTGTTGAATTTAAAATATTATTTTCTGTGCGGCCGTTTATCAAAAAATTGAGAGATGGTCAGTCGTCGGCTTCTGCCCCCATGCCACTAGTGCTGGGGTGTTCAGGATAAACCTGAGCGCTCTTTTTCCCATAGTTGGGTCCTTCGAGGGAGGCGCTCAGCACAACGAACCAGGCAATCGGACTATAATGCTTGAACACTCTCACTTAGCCATAGAACTTTATAATTTTAAATTTCGGCGAAGCCCCTAGTTCGGAAGACCGAGTTCGGGGCGCTATCCATGCCTTGGCCGGACAAAATCCGGCTCCTCGCTCGAAGCGGCATAAGTCTTTAAGGACTCGAAAAACCTCTCGAACAACGACCGGTCTCTCGCCTCATCATGACAGTCAGTTTTAGCTTTCTCCACTGAGGTGCTTAACCCAGCTCAACCGGGGCACAATCGCAGTGGTTCTCCTAGTGCTACCTTAGCCGATATAGCGGAACGTAAGGCACCAAAACATAGGAGCCGGGCAAACCCAACTATTGACCCAAATCATGATTCGGAGCCGATGCATATAGTGCTATAAGTTCGGGGTGCCACACTTGTGAAAGTGTACGGACTTCTCACACCATATTAAAGGGTACTGAAGCCCCTGGCGTACTTGCCGTACCACAGTGTACGGGTGCAACATGTCATTAATGAACATATATAAAAGAGAGTAATGCAGAAAATAGACAAAAGCTATGCATTGTTTATATAGAGGCTATTTATCAAAGCCAAACGATACAAATAGTGTGGTAAGCAAAATATATTGGACTATTCAGTATGTCCTGACCAGGGGCAGGCCGCGGAATTGTATTTAAAACAGGTATACCGCTCGTAACAGAGACCACCTGGGAGTTCCATAATGCGGCATGGCTTGTCTACCTCCCTGGATCTTGCATCGTTTGTGCGGCAGTCGAATTGCCAAATAGGTCGTCCAAAGTATGGAGTCCTAAAAGTAAGAAAAAATTAAGAAAAGAATCCGGCAGCCCCTAGTATGTTTTAAGCCGTATTTTGGGCGTGCTGTTATTGTGCCCCTTCCCCTGTGCCCATGGTATTTCAAGGGCGTAGTTATGTACGCGAGGTACTAGTTTCGCTATGTCGCGAAAGCTGGGGTTGGGGCCACATTGCTACGCTTGCTCTGGGTGTGCCAGGCTGTTCTGCTGTGGGTTACTCCGGGCGCGCTTGGCAGTGTCTGACTTTTTAATGGCCGGACTGGGGAATTGCCTGAGAAGGCTACTTTGTACCTCCGCTGCGAGAGCCGCCGTATGCTCCTCCGTACGGAGGGATCGTTCGGTGTTTCCGTTGACCGTAATTACTCCTTGAGGGCCTGGCATCTTGAGCTTGAGATATGTGTAGTGCGGCACCGCATTGAATTTTGCGAATGCGGTTCGTCCGAGCAGGGTGTGATAGCCACTGCGAAACGGGACTATATCGAAGATTAACTCTTCGCTTCGGAAATTGTCCGGGGATCCGAAGACCACGTCAAGTGTTGCTGAGCCTGTACAGTTGGCTTCTACACCTGGTATAATGCCTTTAAAGGTCGTTCTTGTGGGCTTAATCCTTGAGGGATCTATGCCCATTTTCCGCACTGTATCCTGATAAAGCAGGTTCAGGCTACTGCCGCTGTCCATGAGGACTCTTGTGAGATGAAATCCATCGATGATTGGGTCGAGAACCAATGCGGCGAAGCCGCCATGACGGATGCTAGTGGGATGGTCCCTTCGATCAAAAGTGATCGGGCAGGAGGACCATGGGTTGAACTTTGGGGCGACTGGCTCTATCGCGTATACGTCCCGTAGCGCACGCTTCCGCTCCCGCTTGGGAATGTGGGTTGCGTATATCATGTTCACCGTCCGCACTTGTGGGGGAAAGCCCTTCTGTCCATTGTTGTTCGGCGGCTTGGGCTCCTCGTCGTAGCTGTGCAGCCCCTTGTCTCTATTTTCGGCCCTTAACTTGCCTGCCTGCTTGAACACCCAACAATCCCTGTTAGTGTGATTGGCTGGCCTTTCGGGGGTGCCATGTATCTGGCACAAGCGATCGAGTATTCGGTCCAAACTGGACGGGCCCTGAGTATTCTTTTTGAATGGCTTTTTCCACTGACCGGATTTATAGCCTTTGAATCCGGCATTGACTGCTGTGTCTTCATTGCTGTCGCTGTTAACGCGGCATTTTTGCTTATTCCGACATGTCCTACCACTTTTGTCCTTGGTATCCGAATTACTAGGTTTCTTTGATAAGTTGTTACTGCGAGCTAGCCAGCTGTCTTCTCCCACGCAAAAGCGGGTCATGAGTGTCGTGAGGGCTGCCATGGATTTCGGCTTTTCCTGTCCCAGGTGCCGGGCAAGCCACTCGTCGCGGATGTTATGCTTGAAGGCTGCTAGGGCCTCTGCGTCCGAACAGTCGACTATCTGGTTTTTCTTTGTTAGGAACCGTGTCCAGAATTGTCTGGCCGATTCTTCTGGCTGCTGAATTATGTGGCTTAAGTCATCGGCATCCGGCGGTCGCACGTAAGTGCCCTGGAAGTTGTCGAGGAATGCGGCTTCCAGGTCCTCCCAAGAACCGATTGAGTCTGCTGGCAAGCTGTTAAGCCAATGCCGGGCCGGTCCTTTAAGTTTGAGCGGGAGTTATTTGATGGCGTGTAGATCATTGCCGCGTGCCATGTGGATGTGAAGGAGATAATCCTTGATCCATACCGCCGGGTCTGTTGTGCCATCGTATGATACGATTTTTACAGGTTTGAAACCCTCTGGGATTTTATGATCCATTACTTCATTCGTGAAGCATAGCGGGTGTGCGGCGCCTCTGTACTGGGCTATATCACGACGCAGCTCGGAAGAGCTATGTCTGTTGTGTTCGGCCCGGCCGGATTTGTTGTATCCAGCGTGAAGATCATTATCACATGCTGTAGGGCGCCTGCGCGATCCGTAGATCGATCTTGTTTGTCTTGCCTTATCCTCCAGTATGTCTCGCAGGTCGGGCGCATTTTCCCGTGCCTTAGTTGAGCGGCGTCGGGGCATGGCTTGGGTGGAGGGCCGAGAGGCCTCTCTATCACGGCTGCGAGGTGGCCGGTCTGCCATGTCATGCGCTGGTGATGTAGGTGCTTCCTCCTCTGATCGGGGTAGCGGCCTGCGCTTCGGGCAACTCTTGGAGGGGCATTCGAGTTCATACTCTTCGGCCGCAAGGACTTCGGTCCATCTGTCAGCTAGCAAATCTCGGGCAGCTCTAAGTTGTTGCTGCTTTTTCTTGAGGCAGCTTGCCGTGGCTAAAAGCCTGCGTTTAAAATGCTCTTGTTCGGCGGGATCTGATGGTATGACGAATTCATCGTCATCGAGGCTTGCCTCGTCTTCGGAGGGAGGCGTATAGTTATCATCCTCGACCTCTCGGTCTGCCGCTCTCTCATGAGGGCTGGCTTCTCCATCTTCCTGTGCCGAATCTTGTTGAGGTGGGTGTTCTTCGGTGCTGTCCGGGGTAGTATTATCTCCCGTGCCGGAATCACCGTTTTTGCTTTGGCGGGATTTAGAGCGGCGTCGCTGACGCCGGCGCTTTGGCTGTTTCTTGGGGGCGTCATCCCCCACTGTTCCATCGCCATCTCCATCTTTTGGAGTGTCCACCATATATATGTCATATGACGAGGTGGCCTTCCAGCGCCCTACAGGTGCTGGTTCCTGTTCGTCTCCTACATCAGCATCCATGCCGTCGATGTCTTCGGAGCTGAAGTCAAGCATGTCGGTTAGATCGTCGACAGTGGCTACAAAGTGGGTGGTGGGTGGGCTTTGAATTTCCTCATCGTCCGTATTCCACCATCGCTGACCGTAGTCCGGCCAGGGCTCTCCTGATAAAGAGAGGGACTTAAGAGAATTCAGGATGTCGCCAAAAGGCGAATGCTGAAAGATGTCTACGGTGGTGAACTCCATTATTGGCGCCCAATCGGATTCGATTGGCAGGGGCGCGGGGGGTTCGGAGTCCGGGGAGGAGTCCGGATCCTCGGAGTCACGGGTCATGCAGAGTGCGGGGCTAGCGTTCGGCTCGATAGCTTTTGGGATCGCAGCCCCTGAGGTGACGTCCAACCGTTCATCCTCAGTTGGCGCAATAGGCTCCGAGTTAGGGGTCCGAACCGATGCGTGTGCGGCCTCCAGGACACTTTTCGGGGGCAGAGCTAGATCATGCCCCTCGAGATAGTGCGGCGCGCTTGGCCGTGGCTCGAGCCCGTCGAAGATCAAGTCTCCGCGGATGTCGGCCGTGTAGTTTAAGCTTCCAAACCTGACTTGATGGCCAGGGGTGTAGCTTTCGGTCTGCTCCAGGTGGCCGAGCGAATTGGCCCGCAGAGCGAAGCTGCCGAAGACGAAGATCTGTCCGGGGAGAAAAGTCTCACCCTGGACCGTGTCGTTGTTGATGATCAAAGGAGCCACCGGGCCTAAAGGCGACGACACAGAGGAACTCTCAATGAAAGCACCAATGTCGGTGTCAAAACCGGCGGATCTCGGGTAGGGGGTCCCGAACTGTGCGTCTAGGCCGGATGGTAACAGGAGGCAGGGAACACTTTGTTTTACCTAGGTTTGGGCCCTCTCGATGGAGGTAATACCCTACTCCTGCTTGATTAATATTGATGATATGGGTAGTACAAGAGTAGATCTACCACGAGATCAAGGAGGCTAAACCCTAGAAGCTAGCCTATGGTATGATTGTTGTGTATGGAGTTGATTGCCTACGGACTACAACCCTCCGGTTTATATAGACACCGGATAGGGTTAGGGTTACATAAAGTCGGTTACAATGGTAGGAGATCTTGAATATCCACATCGCCAAGCTTGCCTTCCATGCCAAGGAAAGTCCCATCCGGACACGGGACGAAGTCTTCAATCTTGTATCTTCATAGTCCAGGAGTCCGGGTGAAGGTATAGTTCGGCTACCCGAACACCCCCTAATCCAGGACTCCCTCAGTCGGACTCCGCCATCTTGATTTTGTGGTAGCCGGAGTATGCGTCGAGGAAACACAATGACTCGTGTCCTGCGGTAGCATCGATAATTTGATCAATGTGTGGTAGGGGGAAGGGATCCTTTGGGAAGGCCTTCTTGAGGTCCTTAAAATCGACACACAGGCGCCAGGATTTGTCCTTCTTTGGTACCATCACCAGGTTTGCTAGCCAGTCCGGGTGTTTTATTTCTCTAATGAATCCGGCCTCTAATAACTTGGCTAGTTCTTCTCCCATAGCTTGTCTCTTAGGTTCAGAGAAACACCAAAGAGTCTGCTTGACCAGCTTCAAACCCTTTAGAATATTGAGGCTGTGCTCGGCCAGCCTGCGTGGGATTCCTGGCATGTCTGAGGGGTGCCAGGCGAATATGTCCCAATTCTCGCGCAGGAACTCTCATAGTGCGGTGTCCACGGCGGGGTTTAACTGTGCCTCGATGGAGGCTGTTTTTGTAGGGTCCATTGGGTGGACTTGGAATTTGAATATTTCATCCGCTGGTTTAAAAGAGGTGGACTTGGATCTCTTGTCAAGTATCACGTCGTCCCTGTCCACTGTCGAGTGTAGCGCAGTTAATTCCTTGGCCGAAAGGGCTTCGGATAATGCCTCGAGGGCCAATGCGGCTGTTTTGTTTTCGGCGCGGAGTGCTGTGTCCGGATCACTAGCGAGAGTGATGATTCCGTTGGGCCCGGGCATTTTGAGTTTCATGTACCCATAATGGGTATGGCTTGGAAGATCGTGAACGCCTCCCGCCCTAAAAGGGCGTGGTATCCACTACTGAACGGGGCCACTTGGAATGTAATTTCTTCGGACCTATAGTTCTCTGCTGTGCCGAATACCACATCTAGTGTGATTTTCCGAGCACAGCGTGCTTCCCGACTGGGGATGATTCCTCTGAAGGTTGTGCTACTTTGCTCAATGCGGTTCCAGTCTTCCATTTTTTGAAGAGTTTCCTCATAGATGAGGTTTAATCCACTGCCGCCGTCCATGAGTACTTTGGTGAGTCGAAAGCCGTCCACAATTGGACTGAGGACCAGTGCAGCTGGTGCTCGGGCTGTTCGGAATTTAGGTTCGTCACTGGCATTGAAGGTAATAGCCGTGTCGCTCCATGGATTTATTGCTGCCACATGGCAGATTTCGGCAATGCTGCGGAGTGTTCGCTTGCGCCTATTATTTGATGCGAAGGTCTCAAAGACTGTTGATAATGTATTCTTATCCCTCGGATGGTGCTCTGTGGCATCTGGGATGAGAAGATCCTCGCCGCTTTTGGCCACCTGCCGGAGTATCCAACATGCTCTAAGTCTGTGTGTTGGTATGGTATCCGATGTACTATGAATTTTGCAGGGTCCGTTGAGCCATCCCTCCAATACGGTTCCACGCCCTATAGAGGGTTTTTGCTTCTTTGTAATTAACTCGGGTGTCTTATGATAGTGCACCCTTTTACTTCGGACTGGGTGTATATTCGGAGCCGGATTATCCCAAAATTTTGTTTCGGTTTTCCAGGAACTTTCCATCGCGCAGTACTTTCGTACTATGGACGCCAAGTTGGCGAAGCGTGATATGTCACGGCGACTTATGGCGTTAAGTATTCCCTTGTCCGTGCAGTTATTGCAGAAAAATGAGACCGCGTCTTCCTCGCGGCAGTCCTTAACCTTGTTCATCACAAGGAGGAATCTGGCCCAATAATGATGTACTGTTTCATGGGGCTCTTGCCTGGTGTGGGAAAGATCATTTATGTCTGGGTGGGTGGTTGTGTTTGAGTCCAAACCCTTACCCGATCTGAGACCCAGGGACCGAGGTGTTTCCAATCTTGGAAGTTCGGATTCCGGGATGTTGCCCGATGAGTCTGGCCCGCTGCCTGACTCTAGGTTCAGGGCTTGGGTGATGTCCTCCCGTAAACGGGTATCCGGATCGGAGAGCTCAGGAATCCGGACATAGTTAGTCCTCAAGATAGAGGAAGAATCGCCGCATTGTTCCTCCACCACCGCGATATGATGGGTGACCGGTGGAGAGTTAATCTCCCTTTGATCGGGTTTAAGCCCAATCCGATCATAGTCCATAGCGACTCCCAAGGCGGCGATGTGATCCAAGAGCTCGTTTAGGGAAGAGAGCTCCATTGGATCCATCTGCTCGGCGAATTCTGAGCCGACGTGGAGGCTGTTTTCGATGACCCAAGAAGTCATCATCGGTGCAGCAGCCGAACGGGCGGTCATGATGAAACTGCCTAGCCGGAGAGTTTGGCCGACAGCCAGGGCTCCCCCGGCGGTAATGTTGTTTTTAACAACGAGACAAGGCATCCTTCCTTACGGCGATGGCACGGTGGAACTCTCAATGAAAGCACAAATGTCGGTGTCAAAACCGCCGAATCTCGGGTAGGGGGTCCCGAACTATGCGTCTAAGGCGGATGGTAACAGGAGGCAGGGGACACGATGTTTTTCCCAGGTTCGGCCCCTCTTGATGGAGGTAAAACCCTACGTCCTGCTTGATTATTCTTGATAATACGAGTAGTACAAGAGTTGATCTACCATGAGATCAGAGAGGCTAAACCCTAAAAGCTTATGGTATGATTGTATGTTGTCCTACGAACTAAAACCCTCTGGTTTATATAGACACCGGAGGGGGCTAGGGTTACACAGAGTCGGTTACAAGGAAGGTGATCTACATATTCGTATTGCCAAGCTTGCCTTCCATGCTAAGGAGAGTCCCATGTGGACACGGGACAAAGTCTTCAATCCTGTATCTTCATAGTCCAACAGTCCGGCCAAAGGATATAGTCCGGTTGTCCGGATACCCCCTAATCCAGGACTCCCTCACCACCATTTACCTTCCTCAAAACAGCCACCATACCTACCTATTATGGCATTTCCATAGCCATTCCGAGATATATTGCCATGCAACTTTCCACAGTTCCATTTATTATGACATGCTTCATCATGTAGTTGACATTGTATTTGTGGCAAAGCCACCATTCATAATTTCATACATGTCACTCTTGAATCATTGCACATCCCGGTACACCGCCGGAGGCATTCATATAGAGTCATATTTTGTTCTAAGTATCGAGTTGTAATTCTTCAGTTGTAAGTAAATAAAAGTGTGATGATCATCATTATTAGAGCATTGTCCCAGTGAGGAAAGGATGATGGAGACTATGATTCCCCCACAAGTCGGGATGAGATCCCGGACGAAAAAAAAGAAAAGGAAAAAAGAGGACATAAAAAAGGCCCAAAAAACAAAAAAAAGGCGAGAAAAAGAGAGAAGGGGCAATGCTACTATCCTTTTACCACACTTGAGCTTCAAAGTAGCACCATGATCTTCATGATAAAGAGTCTCCTATGTTGTCACTTTCATATACTAGTGGGAATCTTTCATTATAGAACTTGGCTTGTATATTCCAATGATTGGCTTACTCAAAATGTCCCAAGTCTTCGTGAGCAAGCGAGTTGGATGCACACCCACTTAGTTTCTTTTTGAGCTTTCATACACTTATAGCTCTAGTGCATCCGATGCATGGCAATCCCTACTCACTCACATTGATATCTATTGATGGGCATCTCCATTGCCCGTTGATACGCCTAGTTGATGTGAGACTATTTTGTCCTTTTTGTCTTCTCCACACCCACCATTCTATTCCACCTATAGTGCTATGTCCATGGCTCATGCTCATGTATTGCGTGAAGATTGAAAAAGTTTGAGAACATCAAAAGTATGAAACAATTGCTTGTCTTGTCATCGGGGTTGAGCATGACTTAAATATTTTGTGTGATGAAGATAGAGCATAGCCAGACTATATATGATTTTGTAGGGATAGATTTCTTTGGCCATGTTATTTTGAGAAGACATGATTGCTTTGTTAGTATGCTTGAAGTATTACTATTTTTATGTCAATATTAAACTATTATCTTGAATCTTTTAGATCTGAATATTCTTGCCACAATGAAGAGAATCACATGGATAAATATGTTAGGTAGCATTCCACATCAAAAATTATGTTTTTATCATTTACCTACTCGAGGACGAGCATGAATTAAGCTTGGGGATGATTGATACGTCTCCAACGTATCTATAATTTTTGATTGTTGCACGATATTATATTATCAACCTTGGATGTTTTATATGCATTTATATGCTATTTTATATGATTTTTGGGACTAACCTATTAACCTACAGCCGAGTGCCAGTTTATGTTTTTTCCTTGTTTTTAAGTTTTACAGAAAAGGAAAATCAAATGGAGTCCAATTGACCTGAAACTTCACGGAACTTATTTTTGGACCAGAAGAATGCCATGGAGTAAAAGAGTTGGGCCAGAAGAGTCCCGGGCTGCCCACGAGTGTGGGGGGTGCGCCCACCCCCCTAGGCGCGCCTCCCTACCTCGTGGACAGCCTGGAGACCCCCTGACTTGTTCTCGACGCCAAAATCTCTTATATATACTGAAACTTCCAGAAAGAAACCTATATCAGGAGTTCCGCCGCCACAAGCCTCCGTAGACACCGAAAACCAATCTAGACCCATTCCGGCACCCTGCCGGAGGGGGGAATCCCTCTCCGGTGGCCATCTTCATCATCCTGGCGCTCTCCATGATGAGGAGAGGGAGTAGTTCTCCCTCAGGGCTGAGGGTATGTACCAGTAGCTATGTGTTTGATCTCTCTCTCTCTCGTGTTCTTGAGTCGGCACGATCTTGATGTATCGCGAGCTTTGCTATTATATTTGGATCTTATGATGTTTCTCCCCCTCTACTCTCTTGTGATGAATTGAGTTTTCCCTTTGAAGTTATCTTATCGGATTGAGTCTTTAAGGATTTGAGAACACTTGATGTATGTCTTGCATGTGCTTATGTGTGGTGAAAATGGGATATCACGTGATCCACTTGATGTATGTTTTGGTGATCAACTTGCGAGTTTCGTGACCTCATGAACTTATGCATAGGGGTTGGCACATGTTTTCATCTTGAATCTCCGGTAGAACCTTTGGGGCACTCTTTGAAGTTCTTTGTGTTGGTTGAATAGATGAATCTAAGATTGTGTGATGCATCGTATAATCATACCCACGGATACTTGAGGTGACATTGGAGTATCTAGGTGATATTAGGGTTTTGGTTGATTTGTGCCTTAAGGTGTTATTCTAGTATGAACTCTAGGATAGATTGAACGGAGAGAATAGCTTCGTGTTATTTTACTACGGACTCTTGAAAGATCGATCACAAAGGATAACTTTGAGGTGGTTTTGTACCCTACAATAATCTCTTTGTTTGTTCTCCGCTATTAGTGACTTTGGAGTGACTCTTTGTTGCATGTTGAGGGATAGTTATATGATCCAATTATGTTATTATTGTTGAGAGAACTTGCACTAGTGAAAGTATGATCCCTATGCCTTGTTTCCTAGCATTGCAATACTGTTTTCGCTCACCTTTATTATTAGTTACCTTGCTGTTTTCATATTTTCAGATTACAAAAACCTATATCTACCATCCATATTGCACTTTGTAAGTGCATCTAGTGCCACCCCTAGTTGGTTTTGGAGTATTGACGACAAACCTAGTTGAGGGACTAATGTGTTTGTGAGAATTGCAGGATAACATTGGTAGAAGTCCCTCATTGATTCGGTTTTCCTACCAGAGATGACCCCTAAAAATGTAAGAAGACATTGAAGACAAAGGTGGTATGTGAAGACATTCACATTGAAGACTATGACAAGAGAAGACATCGCATGAAGACTATGGAGCGCGAAGACTTAGTTCTTTCGTCGTTCTTTTCTTCTTTGTTGAGTCATAGGAACCACCGTACTGTTAAGAGGGGTCCAAGAGAACCAGTCAGAATGACTGAAGTGATGCTTAACCAAAATCCTATGTCTTCGAGTGAAGACTATGAGAGCAAATCTTGTCCAGAGTTGGATAAGTCAGCTTTGCTTGTAGCCCAAGTAAAGTTGCCATGTGTGTTTGAAATCTGACCGTTGGAACACGTGTCAGTTCCTTAGTGACCTAGGGTCATTTCGGATAAATTAGGTCGGGTTGCCTAGTGGCTATAAATAGCCCACCCCCTACAACCATAAACGGTTGGCTGCTCAGAGTTAGAGTACGGCTTTTGTTGTTTGAGAGCAACCCACCTCGAAGCCTTTGAGAGAGAATTCCTTGCGAGGATAAAGACCTAAACACCCAGAGCCAAAGAGTGTTAGGCATCACTTAAGTCTTCCTGTCTGTGTGATCTAAAGACTTATTACACTTGAGGACTGTGAATCCTCCAGCCGGTTAGGCGTCGCGTTCTGAGCATCCAAGAGTCATTGAGGATTGCCGGTGAACGAAGTCCGTGAAGGTTTGGAAGTCTACCTTGAAGACTTACCAGAGTGATTGGGCGAGGAGTGGGTGTCCTTAGCTCAAGGGGAATAAGGTGAAGACGAGGTCTTCTGAGTTGAATCTCAACCTCCCAAACCAGACGTACAGTTGTCACAGCAACTGGAACTGGTCCAACAAATCATTGTCTTCAACGAGTCGCTGGTTTCATCCTTCCCTTCCCTTTGCTTACTGTTGGTTCTTGTGAAGTCATTGTATGATTGCATTATCTTTTGTCTTCACTGAGTGACTACTTGTTCTGATTGGCTTCACAATATCTTCCTACCTAATCTTTACTGCCTAGCTGCTATTAGTCATTATGCTTTCACTTCATTGAATACTTGACTATGGTTTGCCTAGTGTAGTCTACCTTCCGATGTATGGTAATAGGTTTATTTCTATCGTTTGTCTTCGAAACTTCCATGTTTTGAAGACTTTCATAAAAATCGCCTATTCACCCCCCCCCCCCTCTAGTCGATCACTAGCACTTTCAATTGGTATCAGAGCAAGGTACTCCCTTGTTCTGTGTGATTCGGTTTAACCACCTGGAGTTTTAGCTATGTCGACTGCAGGGATAATTAAAGTCTCCGCTGCTTGCCCCGTCTTCGATGGAACTGAATATCCCTACTGGAAGAATAAGATGCGCATGCATCTTGAAGCCATTGATGTCGACCTATGGTATGTCGTCAAGAATGGCGTTCCCAAGGCTGGTGAAGGTGTCACCGCTGCTGATGTCAAGAAGGTCGTTCAACTGGACTCCACTGCCAAGAACATCATCTGTGGTCATCTGACCAAAGGACAGTATGGCCGCGTGAGTGCTTTGGAAACATCTAAGCTAGTCTGGGACTGGCTCTCCAAGGTCAATGAAGGCGTCTCAACCCAGAGAGATCAGAGAATTAGTGTCCTTCGCAACCTCTTCAACCGCTTCAAGAGAAATGACAATGAGATCATCCAGCTTATGTTTGATCGACTCACTGACATCACAAATGAGCTTCAAGCTCTCGGCGCCACTGAGATCACCAAGCATGAAGTCGTCAAGACACTCCTGAGATCACTTGACAGCTTGTTTGACACCCTAGCCCCGATGATTCAAGAACGTCCTGATTTCAAGACACTCGATCCGTCAGACATACTTGAGAGGCTCAACACACATGAGTTTCAGCTTTCTGAGAAAAGAGACATCTACGGTCCCAACTATGGGCGAACTCGTGCCTTGAAGGCAAAAGTTGTCTCCTCATCTAAAGAAGAATCTGACAGCAGTTCTGATGATCCTGAAGTCATTGGAAAGGAGCTTGCTATACTTGTGAAGAAGTTCCAAAAATTCACCAAGAAGAAAGGCTTTAGAAAGTCTTCACGATCAAGCTCAAGGAATGATGAAGCTTCTGCTCATGACTACAAGAAGAGGACATGCCACAAGTGCAAGAAACCTGGCCACTACATCTCTGAGTGTCCGCAGTGGGACAATGAGAACAAGAAGAAGAAGAAGAGCAAGGAATATGACTCTGACGACAAGAAGAAGAAATACTCAAAGTCTTCTTCCAAGTCTTCCTCAAAGTCTTCATCACACAAGAAGAGCTCATCTGGCAAGGCACGTGCGTTTGTTGGCAAGGAAATGGATTCAGAGGAGTCCGCTTCTAAGGAGGCGGAGGTGGAGTCTGAGGAGGAGTCCGATTCTGGCGTTGCAAATCTGGCTACAGCATACGTTGCCAAGTCCATCTTCAATACTGATGACAATGACTTCATCACCGACACCGATGCAAATGACAAGGACTACTCCGCTCCTACCTACTGCTTCATGGCACGCGGTGCCAAGGTAAACACACGCAGTACTCACTATCAAACATCTAGTGAAGATGACTCTGATTGTGGTTCAAAACCCAGCTACAAAACACTTGCTAAAATTGCAACTGAACAACAGAAAGCTATGGAACATATTCAAAAGCTGTTAGACAAAAGCGATGATCTGTTAGACGCTGAAATGACTCGATCTCAGTCCTTAATTGAAGACATAAAAAATCTTCACGTTAAGTATGAGGAACTTGAAAGTCGTCATGAAACGCTCTCAACAACTCATGAAAAGCTTTCCTATGATTATCTTCAAAGGAAGCAAGATCTTGAGAAATTGAGAGCGGCTCATGAAGATCTTCAAAAGGAAAATGAGTCACTTCGCGCCGAACAGATCAGTTCCGCTCAGGAAGGATTTGAACCACCATGTCTTAAATGCATCGAGTGTGACAACGCTACTTCTGTTGCTGAGTGTTCTACTGCTGCTACTATTGCAATATCTTCAACTGTTGATGTGGTAACTAACCCCTCTGCTGAGGATACCACTGCTATTGCTGATGAGAATGCTAGGTTGAAGACACTGCTTGAAACAGGGATGTACAAAAGTCTCAAAGGGCATCAGACACTATGTGATGTCCTCAAAAGGCAGATCCTAAACCGAAACCCTAGGAAAGAGGGTGTTGGGTTCGAAAGGAAAATGAATGCTGATGGCTCTTACTGGAAACCTGAGCAGTACCCCAAAACCACATGGGTTGCTGCAAAGGAACCTTCAGCGGATCCATCCACTCTATCTGGCTTCACTTGTGCTAATCCCATTGTTATTGATGAATCCTTTGATGCAAACTATAAACTGTTTAAGAATCAGAATGGTGAAGTGTTTGCCAGGTATATTGGTACTAACTGCAGGAATGGACCGCCTATGAAGAAGGTCTGGGTGCCGAAAAGGTGTTTGGAGAATCTTCCTGTGAATGTCATCATGACACCACAGGTGAAGAAGGCAAACCACAGACCACAGGCTTCATACGGTCCAAAGGCTTCATACAGACAGAGGACTCACCTGAGTCGCACTAACGCAAATGTTTTGCAGGGAAACCGTACTCAGGCCTGTGAATATGAGCGCGTTTCATCAAACCGCCATGTTCATAAGACCAAGAACTATTCTACTTGTTCTTATGAGTACTATTGTCCACCTGCAAGACTTTTTGCTAGGGCTCCAAAGCCAAAGTTCTCAGATGCTGCACTTAGACTCATTGCTTCGAAGCCACCCTTGAAGATGTGGGTGGCTAAGAAAGCTTAGCTCTCTTTTGCAGGGAAAGGTCTCCAGCCGAAAACCAAAATCATCTGACGCTATTGCTGGGGACCTTAAACATCTTGTAGGGCGCAAGATCAAATGCCCAAATGGTCTTATTATGTACTTTGTTCCTGAATCGCTTGCTACTCGCCCTATCAGTCCAAATCTCAATCTAAGCTTTCATAATCCACTCGTTCGTCAAATGTTTTTGTTTCACAATTCTCTTCGTGAAGCCTATCCCCCTAACTGCACTGTAGGGTACGACACCAGCTGCTTCAGAATGGAATATTGATAGTGGGTGTACCAATCACATGACTGGCAAGCGAAGCCTTCTTATGGACTCAACACTGCGTCCATCTGACAAAAGTCACATCACATTTGCTGACACTGGTAAAAGCAAGGTATCGGGTCTAGGTAGAGTTGCAATCTCAAAGGATCAACACATGGATAAAGTCATGCTTGTTGAATCCCTTGGTTTCAACTTAATGTCCGTTTCAATGCTTTGCGATCTAAACATGATTGTGATGTTTGGAAAATATCGTTGCCTTGTACTAATGGAATCTGACAAGTCTCTAGTGTTTGAAGGGTATCGGAAAGATGATTTGTACATGGTAGATTTCTCAGCAGGACCACAACTTGCCGTATGTCTACTAGCAAAAGCTTCTGAATGCTGGCTCTGGCATCGGAGGCTAGGGCATGCTGGCATGAGGAACCTCCACACCCTTGCGAGGAAGAAGCATGTCATAGGCATCGAGGGCGTCAAGTTCAAGAAGGATCACTTATGCGGTGCCTGTGAAGCAGGAAAGATGACGAGGGCCAAGCATCCCTCAAAGACAATCATGACAACGACTCAACCCATCGAACTGCTCCACATGGATCTTTTCGGTCCCACTCATTACTCAACTCTTACTACTACTGCTTGTCTCTATGGCTTTGTCATTGTTGATGATTATTTAAGATATACTTGGGTGCATATAATCCTCTACAAGACTAAAGTGCAGGATGTCTTCAGATGCTTCGCAAATCGAGCCATGAACAACTATGGCGTCAAGATCAAGCACATCAGAAGTGATAACGGCACTGAATTCAAGAACACTGGTCTAGACACTTATCTTGATACTTTGGGCATTACACATGAATTCTCAGCTCCGTACACACCACAGCAGAATGGCGTCGTGGAACGCAAGAACAGAACACTTATTGAGATGGCCCGGACGATGCTTGATGAATACAAGACTCCAAGAAAGTTCTGGCCTGAAGCCATTGATACTGCATGCCATATCATCAACCGTGTTTATCTTCACAAGCTTCTCAACAAGACATCCTATGAGCTCCTTACTGGCAAGAAGCCAAATGTCAGTTACTTCACAGTATTTGGTGCCAGGTGCTGGATCAAGGATCCACATCACACTTCAAAATTTGCACCAAAAGCACATGAAGGTTTTATGCTTGGATATGGAAAGGATTCGCACTCCTACAGAGTCTTCAACCTCTTTCATTATAAAGTGGTTGAAACAGTGGATGTGCGGTTCGATGAGACTAACGGCTCACAAAGCGAGCACCTGCCAAATGTGCTAGATGAAGTTCAATCCAGTGAATCAATCACACTTATGGGAACTGGAGAAATCATACCTTCTAAAACTCAGCCTGAAGAGAAACTTATCATCTCCGCACCTGATCAACCTAAAGACAATGATCAAACTAAAGACAATGCTCAGCCTGAAGACAATCCTTCTAACGATGACAATGATCAGCAAGAGCAAAATCTTCGTCCTGTACATCCTCGTGTCGCAAATGAAGTACATATTGAGAGAATAATTGATAGCATCAATGCACCAGGTCCACTCACTCGTTCAAGGGCAACACAGCTAGCAAATTTCTGTGGGCACTTCGCATTTGTCTCAATATCTGAACCCAAGAAAGTTGAAGAAGCTTTCATGGAACCTGAATGGATTCAAGCTATGCAAGAAGAGCTTCAACAGTTTGAGCTGAATAATGTATGGGAACTGGTTAAGCGTCCCGATCCTCGCAAGCACAATATAATAGGCACCAAATGGATATATCGCAACAAGCAAGATGAGCATGGTTAAGTTGTCAGAAACAAAGCTCGTCTCGTTGCTCAAGGGTACACTCAAGTTGAAGGGATTGACTTCGATGAAACATTTGCTCCTGTGGCTAGACTTGAAGCCATACGCATACTGCTGGCCTATGAAAATCATCATAACATTCTTCTGTATCAAATGGATGTGAAGAGCGCTTTTCTCAATGGCAAGATTGATGAAGAAGTGTATGTTGCACAACCGCCTGGCTTTGAAGATCCAAAACATCCTGACATGGTGTACAAGCTCAACAAGGCACTGTATGGCCTCAAACAAGCCCCTCGGGCTTGGTATGACACACTCAAATACTTCCTGAAGAGCAAAGGCTTCAAACCTGGTTCCCTCGACCCCACTCTCTTCACGAAGACATATGATGGTGAACTGTTTGTGTGCCAAATATATGTGGATGACATTATCTTCGCTGCACCAATTAGAAATACACAGACGAGTTTGGATATATGATGCAAGAGCAATATCAGATGTCCATGATGGGTGAGCTGAAGTTCTTCCTTGGTCTTCAAATACGTCAGCAACGCAACGACATCTTCATATCTCAAGAGAAGTACCTCAAAGATTGCCTGAAGAAATTTGGGATGCAAGACTGCAAAGGCTCCATGACTAAAATGCCAGCCAAACATCATCTGGGTCCCGACGACAATGGTAAAGAGTTCGATCAAAAGGTATACCGCTCCATGATTGGTTCTTTACTTTATCTATGTGCATCTAGGCTAGATATTATGCTTAGTGTTTGCATGTGTGCTCGATTCCAAGCGGCACCAAAGGAATCGCATCACTTAGTTGTGAAGCGAATTCTTCAATATTTGGCTCACACCCCAAGATTAGGATTATGGTATCCAAAGGGCTCAGAGTTTGATCTGGTTGGATTCTCGGATGCTGATTATGCTGGTGACAAGGTGGATCGCAAGTCTACATCAGGCACATGTCATTTTCTGGGACGATCACTTGTATGTTGGTCTTCAAAGAAGCAGAACCATGTATCTCTCTCCACTGCTGAATCTGAATACATTGCTGCTGGATCTTGCTGCGCTAAGCTTCTATGGATGAAGCAAACACTCAAAGATTATGGCATTCATCTGAAGCAAGTGCCACTCTACTGCGACAACGAAAGCGCCATCAAGATTGCCAACAGCCTAGTTCAACACTCGAAGACAAAGCACATTGAAATTCGTCATCACTTTCTCAGAGATCATGTTGTGAAGGAAGATATTGATATCATACATGTCAACACTAAAGAGCAATTGGAAGATATCTTCACCAAGCCCTTGGATGAGAAGAGGTTTTGCAAGTTACGGTGTGAGCTAAATATCTTGGAATCCTCAAATGTCCTGTGATCAGGCACACATCCTAACACTTATGCATATTGATGACTTAGATGTGCAACACAGGAAGTAAAGTATATCTTCAATCAATGAAGACTTACATTCTAAGTGTGAATACATTAATGTGGAATTTGACTTCGGAGCGCCACGATAATTGTGCGCCATGTCTGAGTCTAATACTTCCTATACGGTGGGTAACGCCACCACCAAATTTTTCTGTTTGAAGTGCTTCACTCACGGCGTTACATTTGGTATGTCTTCACATTGGGTTTGGCTTCAATCTCAACTTGTCTTCATGATTATCTTCACTATGTTGATTTGACTGTCTGTCTCATCTA
>NC_057806.1:363687004-363697469 GCF_018294505.1 Triticum aestivum | reverse complement strand
CACTTATAGCTATGTCTTCTTGTTGAATCTTTTGAACTAAGTGAATGTGATCGGACCCTAGCCTCTCTATGCTTTCTATCTCAAACTCTATCTCTCCAAATCATATGCATTCTATTGAAACTGTCGAATATCTTCTCTGCATCCTTGTCAGCAGAAGACACAGAGACAAACATTAAGTCCATTTTCAATGCTAATTCCTTCACCAGAAACCCGGAGAAGTGGGAACGACCACCCGACAATCCAGGCGTGCATGGGAATGTGGAACAACCTCCGATATGTTGCATGATGGCCACGTGTCCTTCATATGTGAATCGCCAGGGGCACCTGTGTAATAACACTGTGCCGTCCCTGTCTCTATAAATACACGCCTCGCCACAGTCATTATCCTTTCTTCCACTCTCACACAAACCCTAGCGCCACCGCTCTCCCTCGACGACGCCGGCGACGAAGCGCTTAGTTGCCGCGACCTCACCGACGTCGTCTTCAAGCCGGCTGCGGACATCGTCTTCTCCGTTGTCGCCGTAGGAGTCCTCCGTCACCAAGTTAGGGCACGGACGATCGATCTGCTCGGCCTCCTCTCCCACTCCGTCTAGCAGTTCTTCATGTGGTAAATAAAACTTATTTTTTTCGGCCCCTTTGATTCTATAGATCCATCACTTTCTACCACAAGTAGTTTCTGTTCACACAAGTTGGATCTATTTCACACTGCATCTCATAATATGCCTAGTATGTTCACTTATGCTTCACAAAGTAGTTAGATTCCTCACTTGTACTTATTCGTGGATTCGTACAAGTCTGGAACCAACTCTCTATCTATGAGTGAATGTCTTCGCACTATGAGGTCAATGTCTTCTAAACTAATTTATCTTCAAAATCTTCTGAGAATGCATATGACCTCTTCCCCTTCCTTCGCACCTTAATGCTGTCACAGGTACATGTCCGTGGGAGAATCCCTTGGTTCTCATAGTCTGCATTCATTTGCAGAATTTTTACAGCATCATATAAATTCTCCCGAAGCCGGTTCCTATTTGACCAGCAAGCGGAAGCCTTTGAAACCTTTGAACGTGTTGAAGCCATTCAGTTTGAAGATCATGGCTACAGAGAAATCAGCAAGGAAGGGTGGCCGTCAGCATCGAGGGGCAACATCAAGAGATCTGCCTGATGATCTCTCAGAGCTGTACAAGACAGACCCAGAAGAGGATTACAATCAGTGCAAGACACGAATCCAATGGATTCGAAGGTACTGGGATGAGCAATGGTTCAAGTACAGGTTTGTGACCCAGGAATATGCAGAGAAGAATGCCATCAAGCGACCATGGGGAGGCATCCTATACAGAAATCTTCAACCCAGGTCCAGAGATGAAGCCATTGAACAAGGCTTCTATCCCTGCATGGTCCGTGGACCACAGCCTGCAGATGCTGATCCATCGTCATTGCTATGGTGTCGTGACGACAATCTATTCAAGCGCAACTTCCAGTTTGCCAAGAACTCGGCTAAGCAAAACAAGAAGACATTGGGACTAGACTTCAACCCTGGTCCTTCTGCTCCCCGTGTCGATGGCACCCGCGAAGCTGAACCCAATCTTGTTGGGCCCTTCTACAACCTAGAAGGTCTCATCACTCATATCATGGTTCAAGGGACAGCCGTGGATGAGCCTGCAGATGACGCTGAGTCTGATGAAGCGCCTGCACCGCCGAAGCCAAAGAAACTGAAGAAGCCTAAAGCTTCAAAGCCTGCTCCCGCACCAAAGGTCTTACATGCGAAGCCACTGGCTACTGCACCTCCTGAAGACAGTGTGCAGTCTGAAGATCTATCACGTATCTCCAAGAAGACTAAGATGAGAAAGAGTACTAATCAGGCACTGACTGCTGCTGCTATTCTGCGCAATGACGCCATTGATCTCTCCAGCGATGAAGATCTTGCAGATGACGCTCTTGAGCAACTGATCAAGAGCAAGGAAGAAGCATAGATCTTCAATGATCTGCCTCTCTTTGATGTGGCAATCCTCAATAACTTCACTGCTGAGTGGTTTGACACGCCCAACCTCAACTTTGAAGATTTGCAACTTCCAATTGGCCTTAGTGTCGCCTTCCATGGCGCCATTGCTTCTGAGCTATCTCTAGCTCAGCGCATCGTTGAACTGAAGCAAAAGATCGATTATGAGAAATCTCAGTTCAAGAAGCACATGGCCAAGATCAGCGTGCAAGATGTGAAAAACTTCAAGATTATGCTGCACGAGCTCAAGGAAGCCTTTCTCAAAAAGCATGAAGAAGCTCAAGGTTCTCGTGAACGCATGAAGAGCCTGGCTGACAAGTGTGTGCAAGCCTACAATGAGGCTGAGAAGCGCAAGGATCTTGGTCGTCCTGGCATCGACCCAAGAATGGCTGCAAAGAAGAAGAAGCCCTCAACTGACTGATATGCACCTTCAAGGCAGGAAGAACCTCGCATAGTCTTCCCAAGCAGCATGACTGGCTCGAAGCCAAAGGTCAGGTCAACCCCTTCAGAACTGAAGAAGACGAGGACTGCCGAGGCTGAAGCCAGAAAAAGGAAAAATCCTGAAGCTTCTGATGTCGCTCCCTCTAAGAAGAAGCGCAAAACCAAGAAGGATCGGGCTGCTCCCACAGAGCCCTTAGTTGTTGAACCTATCTCAATGGTTCGCCCTGCATCTGAACACCACGAGCGCCAACTGATTGTTCATGAGCCTGCTTCCACAGAGGCTCCTGATGATGAAGATATTCCAGCAGTTGACCCCACCGCTGCTGAAGACATTGGTCACCATGACAATGTTGAAGATGATGAAGTCCTTCCTCAGATCGAGCACCAACTGGTATCATCGCCTGTGCTTACGCACAGCGAACTCATCAGCATTGGTCGTCCTGTGACGCCAACTGCTCGGGATGCATCGTGGGCTGATCACCCATAGAGACAAGACACTCCAAGCTCTCCCCCGGCAACCCCATCAGTGCAAGAAGATGATGACTTTGAGGCCCAGCCAACTCCATCTCCACAGGCGTCGCCAGCGCTACGCAGGGTTCGCAAAGGACCAAGGTCTCAAGTCCCTCTTCCAAGCATTCCAGAAGGAGCAGTGCACCACCAATCTGTTGCACGTCAAGTGTTTCCAGATGCCACTCCTACTGTGACTGTCTCTGAGTCTGAAGCCAAAGGTGCTGAAGACAATCCGGCTGCATCAGCCGATGACAAACAAGAAGAAGATCGTGACCCTACACCCCCAAACTCTGAAGAAGTTGTTCCTGAAGTGAACGTGTTTGTGCCCGACCCTCCAGCTTATCAAGTGGAGGTTGAGAATCTTGAGGCTGCCACCACCAACACAAATGAAGCCAATGACGTAGTCATGGCTGAAGCAAATGTGGAGACTGCACCAACCAATGTGTCAGAGGCCAATGAAGCCAATGATGCAATTGCAACAGATGTGCAGCCTGATGCCTTTGTTGATGCCACTGCTCCTGTTCCACCACCAAGGCCACACACTATCGAGCAAGCATTCAACTGTGGCCAACTTGTCACTGTCAAATGGCCTTTTCTGACTCCTCCGCCTGCTGCTGGTCCTCAGTTTGACTATCACGTTGAGCACAGGCCTCAGGTTCAGAAGCCAATACCAAGGTTGCCCAGGTTTCCAGGCACTGCATCTGCACCCGGATTGTTCAATATCAATGCCTTCAAGGCACACAACACCTTCTTTGATAGCGCCAAGAACCCATACACCAAGGCAAGAATATCTTCTGATCGGTTCTGAAGTTATCAGCAACGCAGTTATTACTCCTGCATTCTGTACAATCAAGGTCGCATTTTCCCACATATGTGTCATGACACTAAAGCCATAACTAGACTGCCCTGTTTGGAAGAAGCTCTGGATTGCTTCAGAGAGTCAGGCTTGCTGCAGTTCGTCACTGATAAGGAGCACTGGAATGAAGATTTGCTGCTCCAATTCTATGCCACTCTTCATATCCGTGGCTACAACAGGGATCCGAAGACTTGGTTCTTTGAGTGGATGACAGGCAATGTTCATCATGAAGACAAAGCCTTTGATATCATTGAGCTTACTGGCCTGCCCACTCCAGGCGATCTGTATGAACCTGGTTGTCAGCTTCACAGTGCTGCTATGGAAAGCATCTTCCACAAGCCTGAGCCCAATATGAGTCAGATGCTTAGCATGATGAAGCCTTTGCCTCCAGATGCTGAATATCCTAAGGAGTTCTATGTTGAAGACCTTGAGTATCTGCCACGTACCATTTATCACATCATAAGGCGAACTCTCTGGCCCATCAAAGGACATTCTCCACATGCCAAGCTAGAGGCGCAATGAAGACGTTGGTCTTTCATATTCTTCATAGCAAAAGCTTCAATGCACAAGACTTCTTTATTTGCCAGCTTGCTGCATCAGGATCTGACATTTTTGGCTTGAAGTTTTACGCTCCATGGATAATGCGGCTGATCAAACTACACTCAGCTATCACCTATCAACCCTCTGCTCGCAATCATCGGATCTTTCTGCCTGACGTTGATATGTAAGTTGAAGCCATCTATCCAGAGCCTGCCAAGGAGCCTCTTAGTCTTCAGAATGCTGAGAATCAAAGCTTCTCTCAAAACATTGAAGGAGTTCAAGCAGTCTCTCGTGTTTATCCTCTGGCTGGCACTACACGTGCACCTCACCGTGCCCTCACTGAAGCCACTGACAGCACCATTGCCCAACGGCCCAAGAAGCGATCCCGTGTTCTCAATGATCGAGAGCTTCTAGTTGCCCTTCATCAGAAACAGGATAGCATCATGACTGGCTGAAGCGCCAAATGCAAAGCCTCTTGGTGAACGTAAACATGATTCGCAATCTTGCCACCAAGAATGCCTTTGTTGCCCATGAAACCTGTCGGCGTACATGGAAAGGGCTGACGCTTATGTGCTTTGAGGATAATCTTCAAGAGGATGGCTTCTCTGAACGCTTAAAGTTTGACTCCACACCTCCAAGAAGGACTGTGCTGCAACGAACTCCGTCTGTTGAAGACTCTGAGTTCTCTTCCTCCGTGGCAACTGTGAATGCCAGAGTGATCAATGACGAAGATGATGCTACTTCACCACCCCTACTTCTGCACGCATCGACACTGCCCCGAGTTCGTCTGCACCGCCTAACACCACCGACGACCTTGATGCTTCACCTACTCCTCATTGGAACGAGTAGATGCTCTATGTCTTCAAACCTTTTTGGTCCTTACTAACAAAAGGGGGAGAAGCATATGAGTTTGATAGTCTTCAAGCGGGTCCATATGGGCAGTTGCTTTATATTTTTCCTAGTGTTTACAACTCTCGTTTTGATACATTTGGTTCTTTGAGTTGTAACACTTAAACTCATGGTCGTCTGCTACTTATTTGCTATTCTGTGATGCGATGATAAATTCCGCATGTGCGACGATAAATTCCACACTTAGATCATTTTGCAGACGTCCATTTTTCATTATGCATGTCATTATCTTCACATACTCTTCATGCATGATGAATTGTCATCATAAGTTGAAGAGGATCTCCACAAGTACAACCTGCCATGTGCATTTGCATTCCAAAAGCAAATTACTTATATGCACATCTTCAGGGGGAGCCCTTGCAACTTATGAAGACAATCCCCTATCCTTTATAATTTCACATATTATATTCCCCGTTGAAAACTTCAACCAGTTTGTCATCAATCACCAAAAAGGGGGAGATTGTAAGTGCATCTAGTGCCACCCCTAGTTGGTTTTGGAGTATTGACGACAAACCTAGTTGAGGGACTAATGTGTTTGTGAGAATTGCAGGATAACACAGGTAGAAGTCCCTCATTGATTCGGTTTTCCTACCAGAGATGACCCCTAAAAATGTAAGAAGACATTGAAGACAAAGGTGGTATGTGAAGACATTCACATTGAAGACTATGACAAGAGAAGACATCGCATGAAGACTATGGAGCGCGAAGACTTAGTTCTTTCGTCATTCTTTTTCTTCTTTGTTGAGTCATAGGAACCACCGTACTGTTAAGTGGGGTCCAAGAGAACCAGTCAGAATGACTGAAGTGATGCTTAACCAAAATCCTATGTCTTCGAGTGAAGACTATGAGAGCAAATCTTGTCCAGAGTTTGATAAGCCAGCTTTGCTTGTAGCCCAAGTAAAGTTGTCGTGTGTGTTTGAAATCTGACCGTTGGAACACGTGTTAGTTCCTTAGTGACCCAGGGTCATTTCGGACAAATCAGGTCGGGTTGCCTAGTGGCTATAAATAGCCCACCCCCTACAACCATAAACGGTTGGCTGCTCAGAGTTAGAGTACGGCTTTTGTCGTTTGAGAGCAACCCACCTCGAAGCCTTTGAGAGAGAATTCCTTGCGAGGATAAAGCCCTAAACACCCAGAGCCAAAGAGTGTTAAGCATCACTTAAGTCTTCCTGTCTGTGTGATCTGAAGACTTATTACACTTGAGGACTGTGAATCCTCTAGCCGGTTAGGCGTCGCGTTCTGAGCATCCAAGAGTCATTGTGGATCACCGATGAACGAAGTCTATGAAGGTTTGGAATTCTACCTTGAAGACTTACCAGAGTGATTGGGCGAGGACTGGGTGTCCTTAGCTCAAGGGGAATAAGGTGAAGATGAGGTCTTCTGAGTTGAATCTCAGCCTCCCTAACCAGACGTACAGTTGTCACAGCAACTGGAACTGGTCCAACAAATCACTGTCTTTAACGAGTCACTGGTTTCATCCTTCCCTTCCCTTTGCTTACTGTTGGTTCTTGTGAAGTCATTGTATGATTGCATTATCTTTTGTCTTCACTGAGTGACTACTTGTTCTGATTGGCTTCACAATATCTTCCTACCTGATCTTTACTGCCTAGCTGCTATTAGTCATTATGCTTTCACTTCATTGAATACTTGACTATGGTTTGCCTAGTGTAGTCTACCTTCCGTTGTATGGTAATAGGTTTATTTCTATCGTTTGTCTTCGAAACTTCCATGTTTTGAAGACTTTCATAAAAATCACCTACTCACCCCCCTCTAGTCGATCACTAGCACTTTCACACTTGTATCACCATCTCTTCACCGAACTAGTGCACCTATACAATTTACCATTGTATTGGGTGTGTTGGGGACACAAGTGTAACACCCATGATGCAGCTATATCTCTCATGTGTCGGAGCATGACTTAGAGGCATAACCGCATAGTAGGCATGTCGCAAGAGGGGTAATCTTTACACATCCCATGTACTGTATAAGATAGAGATAAAGAGTTGGCTTATAATCGCCACTTCGCATAATACATAAATATAGCATTACATCATCCAGAATACAATCAAGGTCTGACTATGGAACCAAAATAAACACAACCCCAAATGCATAAGATCCCCGATCGCCCCAACTGGGCTCCACTACTGATCGTCTGGAAAGGAAACGTTGTAACGTCCTGAGTCCTCATTGAACTCCCACTTGAGTTCAGTTGCATCCCCTGGAATGGCATCATCGACACCTGCATCTGGTTTTGGAAGTAATCTGTGAGTCACGGGGATCCAGCAATCTCACACCCTCGCGATCAAGACTATTTAAGCTCATGGGTAGGAAAAGGTAGTGAGGTGGAGCTGCAGCAAGCACTAGCATATATGGTGGCTAACTTACGCAAATGAGAGCGAGAAGAGAAGGCAAAGAACGGTCGAGAAGCTACAAAGATCAAGAAGTGATCCTAACAAGTACTTATGTTCAAGCATAACACGAGACCGTGTTCTCTTCCCGGACTCCGCCAAAAAGAGACCATCACGGCCACACACGCAGTTGATGCATTTTAATTAAGTCAAGTGTCAAGTTCTCTACATCTGGACATTAGCAAATTCCCATCTGCCCATAACCGCGGGCACGGCTTTCGAAAGTTCAAAACCCTACAGGGGTGTCCCAACTTAGCCCATCACAAGCTCCCACGGTCAACGAAGGATATTCCTTCTCCCAAGACGAACCGATCAGACTCGGAATCCCGGTTACAAGACATCTCGACAATGGTAAAACAAGACCAGCAAAGCCGCCCGAATGTGCCGACAAATCCCGATAGGAGCTGCACATATCTCGTTCTCAGGGCACACCGGATTGTCCAAGATTCCGGTAGGCCAACCCAGAGTTGCCCCTGGTGGCCACCGGCTGCTGACAGGTTGGACCAACACTCAGAGGAGCACTGGCCCGGGGGTTTAAAATAAAGATGACCCTTGAGTCCGTGGAACCCAAGGGAAAAGGCTTAGGTGGCAAATGGTAAAACCAAGGTTGGGCCTTGCTGGAGGATTTTTATTCAAGGCGAACTATTAAGGGGTTCCCATTATAACCCAACCGCGTAAGGAACACAAAATCAAGGAACATAATACCGGTATGACGGAAACTAGGGCGGCAAGAGTGGAACAAAACACCAGGCATAAGGCCGAGCCTTCCACCCTTTGCCAAGTATATAGGTGCATTAAAGTAAACAAGATATAATAATGATATCCCAACAATAAACATGTTCCAACAAGGAACAAACTCCAATCTTCACCTACAACTAGCAACGCAATAAGAGGGGCTGAGCAAAGCGGTAACATAGCCAAACAACGGTTTGCTAGGACAAGGTGGGTTAGAGGTTTGACATGGAAATATGGGGGGGAATGATAAAGCAAGTGGTAGGTATCGCGGCATAGGCATAGAAATAGAGCGAGCAACTAGCAAGCAAAGATAGAAGTGATTTCGAGGGTATGGTCATCTCGCCTGCAAAGTTCTCCGAGTTGACGTAAGCTTGATCCTCGTAAGCGTACTCAACGGGTTCCTCGATCACGTACTCGTCTCTCGGCTCTACCCAAAGAAAGAACACAAGCAAGGGAAACACAATCAACCATGGTGCAATGCACAAGCAACACGATGCAAAACATGGCATGATATGCGGGATGTAAAATGCAATGCATATGTGTGCTCCAAAAGGAAAAGATTGAACCAAGCATCAACTTGGCAAACCAAGAGTGCCGCCGGAAAGGTGAGTTGATTTCGGTCGAAATCGATATAAAGATCACCGGAATCAGATGCACGGTTTGCAAAAGGCAAGCAAAACAATAATGGCACTATTCTGCGATTAACAGCATGATGCCATCTAGAATGCAACAAGAAAATAAGCTACTGCACTCTAACATAGCAACAAAGCACATGGAAGTGATCTACTCAAGATGCTTGACAAAAGATGAACACTGAGCTACGGCTAAATCACACAATAGCAGGTTCAAACAAGCATGGCAAAAGTGCAAAAGATATCAGGTTCACATACTTGGTGAAAATAACATGCCAGGAATTAACATTAGGAAGCAATGTTTAGAGCAAGATATCAACATGCTACAGGAACAGGACATAGCAACACAAGGCATGGCATGAAACTTCTCAAATCATATAACAAAAGTCCCTTACTGACCATAAGCCAAAAGGGATCAGAAGATATGATGGCACCCATGTGAACATAGCAAGTTTCGTTAACAGATACAGACTTAGCAGAAAACTGGACATGGCAAAAACAGAGCTGCGTAGACATGTTTACGAGCTCGATGCACTCATCACAAGGCATTGCATGACAAAGTAAGCATACACCCAGCAAGAAGACATGATCAAGAAGCTATCCATGGCAAGAACAATCTCATAGCATGCATGGATCAACTACAACAACCTTGGCAAAATTGAATAACATGTAAACAATCTGCCAGGAACATTTTATAGCAAAAGTAGGCCAAGATTGAGTCATGCTATGGTACTCCATAATTGCGAACAAAGACATGGAAGGATAGAACATAACAATATCTCAAAATCATCCTTACTGAACATGCTCAAAAGAGGCATGGATCACTCTGTAGCAACATGAATACATGGCATACAAATAACATCAGGGAAATGACTTAGAAGAATTCTAAGTCCCTGAAATCAGCAACATCATGAGACATACTTTGCATGCATGTGCTATTCACCACATTGATCACAAAAAATACATGGCATACACCCCTGTAAAGATGGCATGGCATAGCCTAAAACACATGTAGGGCTCAAGTTCATAGGAGGCACACAATAATCATGGCAAAAATGACAAATGCTCATAAACTGCTAAGAAACAGAAACTAACATTATATAGCACTCTTGCAACAGCATTTTAGGCATCAAGATGGACTCAAACAAGCATGGTGCAATCGAACAAAATGAAGAGGACCTCCTAACGAACAATTTGACATATCACAGCGCAAAACAGAGCTACGGATGATGAGATATGGCATGGTGAAATGTGCTAGAAAATAATGCAGACTTAGGAAAAAATGAGGTCTACCCCTAGGTTTCTTCTCAGATCCAGATCCAGCGCACACGGTTCCCGAGGTTGACCGGGGTCTCGCCGGAGTCCATGGGGACGGCGGCCGGAGGGGTCGAGGACGGCGGGATCGGGTCGGCGGAGGGCGGCAGGGTAGCGTGGTTTG
>NC_057806.1:363680569-363686602 GCF_018294505.1 Triticum aestivum | reverse complement strand
GGAGCTTGCAGGTGCGCCGGGGCCGAGCGGGCAGCTGTGGAGGCGACGGGCCTCGAGGGCCCGCCTCGGGCCTGGCGGGCCAGTGCGGGAGGGCGGCGAAGTGGGCGCATGCGGAGCGACGTGGCGGCGCGGGGTTGGTCGGGCGGCGGTGCGGACATGTCCGGTGGCGGCGGGGAGGAGTTTATCTAGGGTTTCGCCCGAATTTCGGAGGGGGGCCTATTTATAGATTCTGGGAGCTAGGAGAGTCCAAATGCGGTGTGGTTTTCAGCCACGCGATTGTGATCGAACGACTAAGAGGATGGAGGGGGTTTAGATGGGTTTTGGGCCACTTTGGAGGGGTGTTGGGCTGCAACACACACGAGGCCTTTACGGGTCCTCGGTTAACCGTTGGAGTATCAAACGAACTCCAAATGGCATGAAACTTGACAGGCGGTCTACCGGTAGCATACCAAGGCCGCTTGGCAAATCTCGGTCTAATCCGAGAACGTTTAACAACCGCACAAGAAAAGAGGCAAAAGGGGACGCCGGAGGACGTAGGAGTGCCGGAATGCAAAATGGACAACGGGGGAAATGATCGGATGCATGAGACGAACACGCATGCAAATGCGATGCACATGATGACATGATATGAGATGCAAGACATGGACAAAAGCAAAACGGAGACAAAACCCAACCACGAGGGAATATCATAACTTAGAGCCGAAAATGGCAAGAGTTGGAATACAAATATGGCAAGTTACATACGGGACGTTACAACACTCCACCACTACGAAAGGATCTCGTCCCGAGATCTAGGACTGGAAAAACTCCGAATATTCAGAACGGAGGTGGTCCTCACGTTCCCAGGTGGCTTCACGGTCGGAATGATGTGACCACTTCACTTTCAGGAATTTGATTGACTTGTTGCGAGTCTTGCGCTCAATTTCTTCAAGAATAGCAACGGGGTGCTCATGATAAGACATGTCTTCTTGGAGATCAGTCTCTTCGAAGTTGATGGTGTGGTCAGGAGTCTTGAGACACTTGCGAAGCTGACACGTGAAACACGTCGTGCATGTTGCAAAGTTGGATGGAAGCTCAAGTTGATAGGCGAGATCGCCTCTTTTGCCAATGATCTTGAAAGGACCCACATATCTAGGGGCAAGCTTCCCTTTGATACCAAAGCGGTGAGTACCTTTCATTGGAGAGACGCGGAGGTAGACATGGTCTCTGATCTCGAAAGCCAAGTCACGATGCTTGCTATCATAGTAACTCTTCTGGCGTGATTGCGTGGCTTTGAGATTTTCATGAATGACTTTGCACATTTCTTCAGCCTCTGTGATCAAGTCATTGCCAAGAAGTTGGCGTTCACCAGTCTCTGACCAGTTAAGAGGAGTACAGCACTTTCTGCCATAGAGAATCTCGAATGGGGCCTTGCCCGAACTCGCTTGGAAGCTGTTGTTGTAGGAGAACTCGGCATATGGAAGACAATCTTCCCACTTCATACCAAAAGAAATGACACATGCCCTGAGCATATCTTCAAGAATTTGAGTTACTCGCTCGACTTGTCCACTGGTTTGAGGATGAAAGGTTGTGCTGAAATGAATGTTGGTGCCCATAGCCTTCTGAAAAGAATCCCAGAACTTAGAGGTAAAGATGCTTCCACGATCTGAAGATATCAACTGCGGAATGCCGTGCAAAGAGACAATCTGGAGGTATATAGCTCTACCAACTGGGCTGTTGTGATAGATTCTTTGATAGGAAGAAAATGAGCCACTTTAGTGATCTTATTGATGACAACGAAGATAGCATCATTGCCACACTTGGACTTGGGAAATCCAGTCATGAAGTCCATCTCAATATGGTCAAACTTCCATTCTAGAATGGCAAGAGGTTGGAGGAGACCAACTGGCCGTTGGTGTTCTGCTTTCACTCTTCTGCAGACATCACATTCATTCATGAACTGAGCAATCTCGCGCTTCATTCGAGTCCACCAATACGACTGTTTGAGGTCATGGTACATCTTTGTACTTCCAGGGTGAATAGAAAGGAGTGAATTGTGAGCCTCGTTCATAATGACTTTATGAAGGTCACCCTTAGGAACAACAATGTGATCCTCGAAGAATAGAGTATCTTTGTCATCAAGGCGATAGCACTTGTACTTGGGTTGGCTCTTGGCAATCCCAATCTTCACCTTCTTCACCATAGCATCAAGAAGTTGAGCCTCACGAATCTGATATTCCAAAGTAGGAGAGACTTGGATGTTGGCAAGGAATCCTTGAGGAACAACTTGGAGATTAAGTTTGTGGAAAGCTTCACAAAGATCCGGTTGGAAAGGCTTGAGAATCAAACTGTTGCAGTAAGCCTTCCTGCTCAAAGCGTCAGCAATGACATTGGCCTTGCCTAGAGTATATTCAATACTCGGATTATACTCTTGAATCATTTCGACCCAACGAGTCTGCTGAGGTTGAGGTTGGGCTGAGTGAAGATGTACTTGAGGCTCTTATGATCAGTGAAGATGTCCACTTTTCTTCCCAACAAGAGATGTCTCCATGTTAAAAGAGCATGGATAACTGCCGCCAACTTGAGGTCATGAGTGGGGTAGTTCTTTTCGTTGGGCTTCAACTGGCGAGAGGTATAGGCCTTGCAGGGAAGCATCACAGGAAACCTCGAATGGTTTGGATTCATCAGGAGGAGTCAGAACTGGAGCTGTGACTAACTTCTCTTTGAGGGTGTTGAAAGCGATGCCACATTCAGGCGTCCAGACATACTTCACATGCTTCTGGAGGAGGTTGGAAAGAGGCTTCGCGATCTTAGAGAAATTCTCAACGAATCTTTGACAATAGCTTGCGAGCCCAAGGAAGCTGCGGAGCTGCTTCACATTCTGAGGCGGTTCCAATTCACAATTGCAGACACCTTCTCAGGATTAACAGCTATGCCCTTGGCGGAGATGATATGCCCAAGGTAGAGAACCTCATCGAGCCAAAACTCACACTTTGAAAACTTCGCATAGAACTAATGTTCTCTGAGTTTGTCCAGCACCAATCTCAAATACTTGGCATGATCCTCCTTGTTCTTGGAAAAGACCAAAATGTCATCGAGATAGACCAAGACGAAGTCATTTGTGTAGGGGTTGAAGATGAAGTTCATCATGCGAGAGAACATTGGAGGAGCGTTGACAAGGCCGAAAGACATGACAGCGTATTCATAGGAACCATAGCTTGTTCTGAAAGCTGTCTTGGGGATATCTTGTTCACGAATGTGAATCTGATGATAGCCCATACGGAGGTCAAGCTTGGAGAATACTTGAGCACCTTTGAGTTGTTCGAAAAGCTCGTTGATGTTGGGAAGTGGGTACTTATTCTTTATGGTCTTCTTGTTCAATGGACGATAGTCGACACAAAGTCGGTCCGTGCCATCCTTCTTCTTGACGAAAAGAACACCACAACCCCAAGGAGAAGAACTCGGTCGGATGAGACCCATACGCTCTTGTTCATCGAGTTGTTTCTTCAGCTCCTTCAACTCTTTTGGTCTAAGCTTGTAAGGACGTTTGCAAACAGGTTCCGTGCCAGGCTCAAGATCGATGACAAATTCAACTGGCCGGTGAGGAGGCATTCCTGGAAGCTCTTCTGGAAAGGCGTCTTGATATTCACACACGACTGGAATCTGAGAGATGGCATCCACTCGCCCTTCTCATTGAGAGAAAATAGTCGAATGGTATCATCATGAGCGGCAAAGACGATCACATCCTCAGACGAGTGTGTCAATTGAATCTGCCTGGCAGCACAATCAAGTTGAGCCTTGTGCTTAGAAAGCTAGTCCATGCCGAGAATTAGATCAATATCCGAGTTACCAAGGACCATTGGAGAAGACAGAAACTTATAGTCGCCCATCTTGATAGTAACATCCGGAACCATGGAGTTAGTGTTCATGCGTTTAGCCGGTGAGACAACTGCTAACGGAATAGGCAAAACTTGGAAAGCCAACTCATGCTTAGATGCAAATGGTCTTGAGATGAAACAATGCGATGCACCAGTGTCAAAAGAACTTTTGCAGGAATGTCATTAACAGGAAGGTTACTCATGATCACTTCTGAAGAGTCCTCTACCTGAGCTGCGTTCATCATGTTGACCTTTGAAAACTTGGGATTATGCTTGACCACTGCATTGCTGGCAGATCTCACAGGAGGAGGAGGCGGAAGACGCCTGTGGTTGAAGCATTTGTTTGCATAGTGACCCTTCTGCTGACACTTGTTGCATGTAAACTTTGAGAGCGGCCGGTGATACGAAGCACTTGACCTTGGAGCATGAGATGAAGCTTTGTTCTAGAAGCCTGGGTTGGGTGGGTGGGAAGATCAATTGCCACCTTTGCTCTTCTGCTGATAAGGCTGACGGAAAGGAGGAGGAGGAGGCAACCAATACTTTTGCTGCTTAACTACCACTTGAGTTGAAGAAGAAGGATTTGCATCCCTGACTCTCTTCTTAGAAGCATCGCACTTGAGCTGAGCAGCCTCTTGCTTTAATGCCATGTTGTAGAACTCATCATACTTTTTCGGCTCAAAAAGCACAAGAGCTAGTTGCAGATCTTCTCTGAGGCCACCTCTGAACTGATAAATCATGCTCTTCTCGTCAGGGACGTCTTGCTTGGCGAAGCGAGCGAGCCTCTGGAACATGATGTTGTATTGGTAAACAAACAAGCTGCCTTGCTTCAGATTGCGGAACTCCTCACGCTTACTCTCAACAACACTCTGAGGAATGTGGTGAGCTTTGAAGTCTTGGCAAAAATAATTCCAGGTAATCACACGACCTCCTCTGGAATCTTTGTATTGTTGATACCACTCAGCAGCTTGGTCTTTGAGTTGGAACGAAGCAAACTTGACAAAGTCCTCAGGCCTGACATTGCTACACTTAAAATGTTTGCAGATATCCACGAGCCAATCGTCAGCGTCTGTGGCCTCGACACAGTTACTGAAAGACTTGGGTTGGTTTGCGAGGAACTGGTTGAGGGTAGCAAACTGAGTTTGATTGTTGCCATTGCCTTGATTTCCTTGGTTGCGCTCTTGCAAGAGTTGCATAATCAACTGCGTGTTGGCATTGGTAGCGGCCATCATAGCTTGCCATGCCTCTGGAGGTGGAGGTGGTGGCGGTGGTTCCGGATTCTAACGCGTTGGAGGATCCATCCTAAAGAGGGTGACATCCGTTAGCATCTTGAAAGAGATATATTCAAGCTGAATCAAATGGATCGAAATTGCAACATATAGCCTTAACATTCGAACAAGAATAAATGAATGAATTACATAGTAAATGATCACACTTCCATAAAGTTGAGAAGCCACTTAGATAGAGGTAGATGAATAAAACAAAGGTACGGACATGAACAAATACTTGGTAAGGATTACCCAATCACACACCAAATATCTGTTGGGGAACGTAGTAATTTCAAAAAAATTCCTACGCACACGCAAGATCATGGTGATGCATAGCAACGAGAGGGGAGAGTGTGATCTACGTACCCTTGTAGACCGACAGCGGAAGTGTTACCACAACGCGGTTGATGTAGTCGTACGTCTTCATGGCCCGACCGATCAAGCACCGAAATTACGGCACATCCGAGTTTTAGCACACGTTCAGCTTGATGATGATCCCTGGACTCCGATCCAGCAAAGTGTCGGGGAAGAGTTCCGTCAGCACGACGGCGTGGTGACGATCTTGATGTACTACCGTCGCAGGGCTTCGCCTAAGCACTGCTACAATATTATCGAGGATTATGGTGGAAGGGGGCACCCCACACGGCTAAGAATATGATCATGTGGATCAACTTGTGTGTCTAGGGGTGCCCCTGCCCCCGTATATAAAGGATCAAGGGGGGGTGCGGCCGGCCAGGAGGAGGGCGCGCCAGGAGGAGTCCTACTCCCACCGGGAGTAGGATTCCCCCCCTTTCCTAGTTGGAATAGGATTCGGGAGGGGGAAAGAGGAGAGAGAGAAGGAAGGGGGGGCGCCGCCCCCCTCTCCTTGTCCTATTCGGACTAGGAGGGGAGGGGCGCGCGGCCCAGCCCTG
>NC_057806.1:363668211-363680224 GCF_018294505.1 Triticum aestivum | reverse complement strand
GTCCGGTAACCTCCCGGTACTCCGGTAAAATCCCGATTTCACCCGAAACACTTCCGATATCCAAATATAGGCTTCCAATATATCAATATTTATGTCTCGACCATTTCGAGACTCCTCGTCATGTCCGTGATCACATCCGGGACTCCGAACAAATCTTCGGTACATCAAAATGCATAAACTCATAATATAACTGTCATCGAAACCTTAAGCGTGCGGACCCTACGGGTTCGAGAACAATGTAGACATGACCGAGACACGTCTCCGATCAATAACCAATAGCGGAACCTGGATGCTCATATTGGTTCCCACATATTCTACGAAGATCTTTATCGGTCAGACTGCATAACAACATACGTTGTTCCCTTTGTCATCGGTATGTTACTTGCCCGAGATTCGATCATCGGTATCTCAATACCTAGTTCAATCTTGTTATCGGCAAGTCTCTTTACTCGTTTCGTAATACATCATCTCGCAACTAACTCATTAGTTGCAATGCTTGCAAGGCTTATGCGATGTGCATTACCGAGAGGGCCCAGAGATACCTCTCCGACAATTGGAGTGACAAATCCTAATCTCGAAATACGCCAACCCAACATGTACCTTTGGAGACACCTGTAGAGCTCCTTTATAATCACCCAGTTACGTTGTGACGTTTGGTAGCACACAAAGTGTTCCTCCAGTAAACGGGAGTTGCATAATCTCATAGTCATAGGAACATGTATAAGTCATGAAGAAAGCAATAGCAACATACTAAACGATCGGGTGCTAAGCTAATGGAATGGGTCATGTCAATCACATCATTCTCCTAATGATGTGATCCCATTAATCAAATGACAACACATGTCTATGGTTAGGAAACATAACCATCTTTGATTAACGAGCTAGTCAAGTAGAGGCATACTAGTGACTTTTGGTTTGTCTATGTATTCACACATGTATTATGTTTCCGGTTAATACAATTCTAGCATGAATAATAAACATTTATCATGATATAAGGAAATAAATAATAACTTTATTATTGCCTCTAGGGCATATTTCCTTCAGTCTCCCACTTGCACTAGAGTCAATAATCTAGTTCACATCGCCATGTGATTCAACACTAATAGTTCACATCACCATGTGATTAACACCCATAGTTCACATCGTCATGTGACCTATACCCAAAGGGTTTACTAGAGTCAATAATCTAGTTCACATTGTTTATGTGATTAACACCCAAAGAGTACTAAGGTGTGATCATGTTTTGCTTGTGAGATAATATTAGTCAACGGGTCTGCCACATACAGATCCGTAAGTATTTTGCGAATTCTATGTCTACGATGCTCTGCACGGAGCTACTCTAGCTAATTGCTCCCACTTTCAATATGTATCTAGATCGAGACTTAGAGTCATCCAGATCTGTGTCAAAACTTGCATCGACGTAACTTTTTACGACGAACCTTTTGTCACCTCCATAATTGAGAAATATTTCCTTATTCCACTAAGGATAATTTTGACCGCTGTCCAGTAATCTACTCTTAGATCACTATCGTACTCCCTTGCTTAACACGGTGTAGGGTATACAATAGATCTGGTACACAGCATGGCATACTTTATAGAACCTATGGTTGAGGCATAGGGAATGACTTTCATTCTCTTTCTATCTTCTGCCGTGGTCGGGCTTTGAGTCTTACTCAATTTCACACCTTGTAACACAGCCAAGAACTCTTTCTTTGACTGTTCCATTTTGGACTACTTCAAAATATTGTCAAGGTATGTACTCACTGAAAAAAATTATCAAGCGTCTTGATCTATCTCTATAGATCTTGATGCTTAATATGTAAGCAGCTTCACCGAGGTCTTTCTTTGAAAAACTTCTTTCAAAACACTCCTTTATGCTTTGCAGAATAATTCTACATTATTTCCAATCAACAATATGTCATTCACATATACTTATCAGAAATGTTGTAGTGCTCCCACTCACTTTCTTGTAAATACAGGCTTCACCGCAAGTCTGTATAAAACTATATGCTTTGATCATACTATCAAAGCGTTTATTCCAACTCCGAGAGGCTTGCACCAGTCCATAAATGGATCGCTGGAGCTTGCACACTTTGTTAGCTCCTTTTGGATCGACAAAACCTTCCGGCTGCATCATATACAACTCTTCTTCCAGAAATCCATTCAGGAATGCAGTTTTGACATCCATTTGCCGGATTTCATAAAATGCGGCAATTGCTAACATGATTCTGACAGACTTAAGCATAGATACGAGTGAGAAACTCTCATCGTAGTCAACACCTTGAACTTATCGAAAACCTTTTTGCGACAATTCTAGCTTTGTAGATAGTAACACTACTATCAGCGTCCGTCTTTCTCTTGAAGATCCATTTAATCTCAATGGCTCGCCGATCATTGGGCAAGTCAATCAAAGTCCATACTTTGTTCTCATACATGGATCTCATCTCAGATTTCATGGCCTCAAGCCATTTCGCGGAATCTGGGCTCATCATCGCTTCCTCATAATTCGTAGGCTCGTCATGGTCAAGTAACATGACCTCCAGAACTGGATTACCGTACCACTCTGGTGCGGATCTCACTCTGGTTTACCTACGTGGTTCGGTAGTAACTTGATGTGAAGTTACATGATCATCATCATTAGCTTCCTCACTAATCGGTCTAGTAGTCACAGGAACAGATTTCTGTGATGAACTACTTTCCAAAAAGGGATCAGGTACAGTTACCTCATCAAGTTCTACTTTCCTCCCACTCACTTCTTTCGAGAGAAACTCCTTCTCTAGAAAGGATCCATTCTCAGCAAAGAATATCTTGCCTTCGGATTTGTGATAGAAGGTGTACCCAACAATTTCCTTTGGGTATCCTATGAAGACACACTTCTCCGATTTGGGTTTGAGCTTATCAGGTTGAAACATTTTCACATAAGCATTGCAACCTCAAACTATAAGAAATGACAACTTTGGTTTCTTGCCAAACCACAATTCAGATTGTGTCGTCTCAACGGACTTAGATGGTGACTTAGATGGTGCCCTTTTAAACGTGAATGCAGCTATCTTTAATGCATAACCCCAAAACAATATTGGTAGATCGGTAAGAGACGTCATAGATCGCACCATATCTAATAAAGTACGGTTATGACGTTCGGACACACCATTATGCTGTGGTGTTCCAGGTGGTGTGAGTAGTGAAACTATTTCACATTGTTTTTAACTGAAGGCCAAACTCGTAACTCAAATATTTTACTTCTGCGATCATATCGTAGAAACTTTCATTTTTGTTACGATGATTCTCCACTTCACTCTGAAATTCTTTGAACTTTTCAAATGTTTCAGACTTGTGTTTCATCAAGTAGATATACTCATATCTGCTCAAATCATCTGTGAAGATCAGAAAATAATGATACCTGCCATGAGCCTCAATATTCATCGGACCACATACATCAGTATGTATGATTTCCAACAAATCTGTTGCTTGCTCCATTGTACTGGAGGATGGAGTCTTAGTCATCTTTCCCATGAGGCATGGTTCGCAAGCATCAATTGATTCATAATCAAGTGATTCCAAAAGCCCATCAGTATGGATTTTCTTCATGCGCTTTACACCAATATGACCTAAATGGCAGTGCCACAAATAAATTGCACCAGCATTATTAACTTTGCATCTTTTGGTTTCAATATTATGAATATGTGTATCACTATGATCAAGATCCAACGAACCATTTTCATTGGGTGTGTAACCATATAAGGTTTTATTCATGTAAACAGAACAACAATTTATTCTCTTACTTAAATGAATAACCGTATTGCAATAAACATGATCAAATCATATTCATGCTCAACGCAAACACCAAATAATACTTATTTAGGTTCAACACCAATCCCAAAAGTATAGGGAGTGTGCGATGATGTGATCATATCAATCTTGGAACCACTTCCAACACACATCGTCACTTCACCCTTAACTAGTCTCTATTTATTCTGCAACTCCCGTTTCGAGTTACTAATCTTAGCAACTGAACTAGTATCAAATACTGAGGGGTTGCTATAAACACTAGTAAAGTACACATCAATAACATGTATATTAAATATACTTATGTTCACTTTGCCATCCTTCTTATCCGCCAATCACTTGGGATAGTTCCGCTTCTAGTGACCAGTCCCTTTGCAGTAGAAGCACTCAGTTTCAGGCTTAGGTCCAGACTTGGGTTTTCACTTGAGCAGCAACTTGCTTGCCGTTCTTCTTGAAGTTCCCCTTTCTTCCCTTTGCCCTTTTCTTGAAACTAGTGATCTTGTCAACCATCAACACTTGATGTTTTTCTCGATTTCTACGTTCGTCAATTTCAGCATTATGAAGAGCTTGGGAATCATTTCCATTATCCCTTGCATATCATAGTTCATCACGAAGTTCTACTAACTTGGTGATGGTGACTAGAGAATTCTGTCAATCACTATTTTATCTGGAAGATTAACTCCCACTTGATTCAAGCAATTGTAGTACCCAGACAATCTGAGCACATGCTCACTAGTTGAGCGATTCTCCTCCATCTTTTAGCTATAGAACTTGTTGGAGACTTCATATCTCTCAACTCGGGTATTTGCTTAAAATATTAACTTCAACTCCTGGAACATCTCATATGGTCCATGACGTTCAAAATGTCTTTGAAGTCCCCATTCTAAGTCGTTAAGCATGGTGCACTAAACTATCAAGTAGTCATCATATTGAGCTAGCCAAACGTTCATAACGTCTACATCTGCTCCTGCAATAGGTCTGTCACCTAGCGGTGCATCAAGGACATAATTCTTCTGTGCAGCAATGAGGATAAACCTCAGATCACGGATCCAATCCGCATCATTGGTACTAACATCTTTCAACACAATTTTCTCTAGGAACATATCAAAATAAACATATGAAAGCAACAACGCGAGCTATTGATCTACAACATAGATATGCTAATACTACCAGGACTAAGTTCATGATAAATTAAAGTTCAATTAATCATATTACTTAAGAACTCCCACTTAGATAGACATCCCTCTAATCCTCTAAGTGATCACGTGATCCAAATCAACTAAACCATGTCCGATCATCACGTGAGATGGAGTAGTTTTCAATGGTGAACATCACTATGTTGATCATATCTACTATATGATTCACGTTCGACCTTTCGGTCTCCGTGTTCCGAGGCCATATCTATATATGCTAGGCTCGTCAAGTTTAACCTGAGTATTCCGCGTGTGCAATTGTTTTGCACCTGTTGTATTTGAACGTAGAGCCTATCACACCCGATCATCACGTGGTGTCTCAGCACGAAGAACTTTTGCAACGGCGCATACTCAGGGAGAACACTTCTTGATAATTATTGAGAGATCATCTTAAAATGCTACCGTCAAACTAAGCAAAATAAGATGCATAAAAGATAAACATCATATGCAATCAAAATATGTGACATGATATGGCCATCATCATCTTGCGCCTTTGATCTCCATCTCCAAAATACTGTCATGATATCTATCGTTGCCGGCATGACACCATGATCTCCATCATCTTGATCTATATCAATGTGTCATCACGTGGTCGTCTCGCCAACAATTGCTCTTGCAACTATTGCTATCGCATAGCGATAAAGTAAAGCAATTATTGGGCGCTTGCATCTTATGCAATAGAGAGACAACCATAAGGCTTTTGCCAGTTGTCGATAACTTCAACAAAACATGATTATCTCATACAACAACTTATATCTCATCACGACTTGACCATATCACATCACAACATGCCCTGCAAAAACAAGTTAGACGTCCTCTACTTTGTTGTTGCAAGTTTTACGTGGCTGCTACTAGGCTTAGTAAGAACCGTACTTACCTACACATCAAAACCACAACGATAGTTTGTCAAGTTGGTGTTGTTTTAACCTTCGCAAGGACCAGGCGTAGCCACACTCGGTTCAACTAAAGTTGGAGAAACTGACACCCGCCAGCCACCTGTGTGCAAAGCACGTCGGTAGAACCAATCTCGCGTAAGCGTACGCGTAATGTCGGTCTGGGCCGCTTCATCCAACAATACCGCTGAACCAAAGTATGACATGCTGGTAAGCAGTATGACTTATATCGCCCACAACTCACTTGTGTTCTACTCGTGCACAACATCAACGCATAAAACCTAGGCTCGGATGCCACTGCTGGGGAACGTAGTAATTTCAAAAAAAAATCCTACGCACACGCAAGATCATGGTGATGCATAGCAATGAGAGGGGAGAGTGTGATCTACGTACCCTTGTAGACCGACAGCGGAAGCGTTAGCACAACGCGGTTGATGTAGTCGTACGTCTTCACGGCCCGACCAATCAAGCACCGAAACTACGGCACCTCCGAGTTTTAGCACACGTTCAGCTTGATGACGATCCCCGGACTCCGATCCAGCAAAGTGTCGGGGAAGAGTTCCGTCAGCACGACGGTGTGGTGATGATCTTGATGTACTATCGTCGCAGGGCTTCGCCTAAGCACTGCTACAATATTATCGAGGATTATGGTGGAAGGGGGCACCGCACACGGCTAAGAATATGATCATGTGGATCAACTTGTGTGTCTAGGGGTGCCCCTGCCCCCATATATAAAGGATCAAGGGGGGGTGCGGCCGGCCAGGAGGAGGGCGCGCCAGGAGGAGTCCTACTCCCACCGGGAGTAGGATTCCCCCCTTTCCTAGTTGGAATAGGATTCGGGAGGGGGAAAGAGGAGAGAGAGAAGGAAGGGGGGCGCCGCCCCCCTCTCCTTGTCCTATTCGGACTAGGGGGGAGGGGCGCGCGGCCCAGCCCTGGCCACCTCTCCTCTCTTCCACTAAAGCCCACTAAGGCCCATATACCTCACGGGGGGTTCCTGTAACCTCCCGGTACTCTGGTAAAATCCCGATTTCACCCGGAACACTTTTGATATCCAAATATAGGCTTCCAATATATCAATCTTTATGTCTCGACCATTTCGAGACTCCTCGTCATGTCCGTGATCACATCCGGGACTCCGAACAAATCTTCGGTACATCAAAATGCATAAACTCATAATATAACTGTCATCGAAACCTTAAGCGTGCGGACCCTACGGGTTCGAGAACAATGTAGACATGACCGAGACACGTCTCTGGTCAATAACCAATTGCGGAACCTGGATGCTCATATTGGTTCCCACATATTCTATGAATATCTTCATCGGTCAGACCGCATAACAACATACGTTGTTCCCTTTGTCATCGGTATGTTACTTGCCCGAGATTCGATCGTCGGTATCTCAATACCTAGTTCAATCTCGTTACCGGCAAGTCTCTTTACTCGTTTCATAATACATCATCTCGCAACTAACTCATTAGTTGCAATGCTTGCAAGGCTTATGTGATGTGCATTACCGAGAGGGCCCAGAGATACCTCTCCGACAATCGGAGTGACAAATCCTAATCTCGAAATACGCCAACCCAACATGTACCTTTGGAGACACCTGTAGAGCTCCTTTATAATCACCCAGTTACGTTGTGACGTTTGGTAGCACACAAAGTGTTCCTCCGGTAAACGGGAGTTGCATAATCTCATAGTCATAGGAACATGTATAAGTCATGAAGAAAGCAATAGCAACATACTAAACAATCGGGTGCTAAGCTAATGGAATGGGTCATGTCAATCACATCATTCTCCTAATGATGTGATCCCATTAATCAAATGACAACACATGTCTATGGTTAGGAAACATAACCATCTTTCATTAACGAGCTAGTCAAGTAGAGGCATACTAGTGACGTTTGGTTTGTCTATGTATTCACACATGTATTATGTTTCCGGTTAATACAATTCTAGCATGAATAATAAACATTTATCATGATATAAGGAAATAAATAATAACTTTATTATTGCCTCTAGGGCATATTTCCTTCAATATCTGCGGAAGAAATACTAGAGCTACATGAATTCCCACCTATGAAACTCCCGAAACTTTCCGGTTATGCAATCAGGTGTTGGGGATACAGGGGAAGCATAATATCTCACCCAAAACTAGAAAATCCTACATCCAGTTGTATCCATCCTTCAACACATAACCAAGAAACCTTCAGAAATCATTTACCTCAACCTTCAAAAAGCATCCGTTATACGAGTTATGGCAATACTCCCGAACTCCCGCCCCAGTACTGGGTGGTGTCGAGGCTATCTCACCAACAACTGCATAAAAGAGATTTTTGATGTCGGCGAAACTCAGGTATTCCAGAACTGCAACGATAAAATTGTCATGACAACACCTCGGAGCTCAACGTCACGATACCCGCGTGATACCCGCGTGATCCTAAAAAAAATTAGTGAAATTAGTGAAGAGAAAAGTCAAAACTCTACGTCAGGATGCCTCACCAGAGCGACGAAGGGACTGAGGAGTAAAAAGAATCCTACTCTCTGATATATATAATCCTATAAGACTCAAAACATTTTTCTAGACTCAACAACGCCAGTGATTCGATCAAGCAGGGGGCTCCTAAGTTGGGGAAGGCTCTGATTACCAACTTGTAACACCCACGATGCGGCTATATCTCCCACGTGTAGGAGCACGACTTAGAGGCATAACCGCATAGTAGGCATGTCGCAAGAGGGGTAATCTTTACACATCCCATGTACTGAATAAGATAGAGATAAAGAGTTGGCTTACAATCGCCACTTCACACAATACATAAAAATTGCATTACATCATCCAGAATACAATCAAGGTCCGACTATGGAACCAAAATAAACACAACCCCAAATGCATAAGATCCCCGATCACCCCAACTGGGCTCCACTACTGATCGTCTGGAAAGGAAACATAGTAACGTCCTGAGTCCTCATCGAACTCCCACTTGAGTTCAATCGCATCCCCTGGAATGGCATCATCGACACCTGCATCTGGTTTTGGAAGTAATCTGTGAGTCACGGGGACTCGGCAATCTCACTTCCTCGCGATCAAGACTATTTAAGCTCATGGGTAGGAAAAGGTAGTGAGGTGGAGCTGCAGCAAACACTAGCATATATGGTGGCTAACTTACGCAAATGAGAGCGAGAAGATAAGGCAAAGCACGGTCGAGAAGCTACAAAGATCGAGAAGTGATCCTAACAACTACTTACGTTCAAGCATAACACGAGACCGTGTTCTCTTCCCGGACTCCACCGAAAAGAGACCATCACGGCCACACACGCGGTTGATGCATTTTAATTAAGTCAAGTGTCAAGTTCTCTACAACCGGACATTAACAAATACCTATCTGCCCATAACTGCGGGCACGGCTTTCGAAAGTTCAAAACCCTACAGGGGTGTCCCAACTTAGCCCATCACAAGCTCTCACGGTCAACGAAGGATATTCCTTCTCCCAGGACGACCCGATCAGACTCAGAATCCCTGTTACAAGACTTCACGACAATGGTAAAACAAGACCAGCAAAGCCGCCCGAATGTGCCAACAAATCCCGATAGGAGCTGCACATATCTCGTTCTCAGGGCACACCAGATTGTCCAAGATTCCGGTAGGCTAACCCGGAGTTGCCCCTGGTGGCCACCGGCTACTGACAGGTTGGACCAACACTCAAAGGAGCACTGGCCCAGGGGTTTAAAATAAAGATGACCCTTGAGTCCGCGGAACCCAAGGCAAAAAGGCTTAGGTGGCAAATGGTAAAACCATGGTTGGGCCTTGCTGGAGGAGTTTTATTTAAGGCGAACTGTCAAGGGGTTCCCATTATAACCCAACCGCGTAAGGAATGCAAAATCAAGGAACATAACACTGGTATGACGGAAACTAGGGCGGCAAGAGTGGAACAAAACACCAGGCATAAGGGCGAGCCTTCCACCCTTTGCCAAGTATATAGGTGCATTAAAGTAAACAAGACATAATAATGATATCCCAACAATAAACATGTCCCAACAAGGAACAAACTCCAATCTTCACCAGCAACTAGCAACGCTATAAGAGGGGCTGAGCAAAGCGGTAATATAGCCAAACAACGGTTTGCTAGGACAAGGTGGGTTAGAGGTTTGACATGGCAGTATGGGGGGGGCATGATAAAGAAAGTGGTAGGTATCGCGGCATAGGCATAGCAATAGAGCGAGCAACTAGCAAGCAAAGATAGAAGTGATTTCGAGGGTATGGTCATCTTGCCTGCAAAGTTCTCCGAGTTGACGTAAGCTTGATCCTCGTAAGCGTACTCAACGGGTTCCTCGATCACGTACTCGTCTCCTGGCTCTACCCAAAGCAAGAACACAAGCAAGGGAAACACAATCAACCGCAGTGCAATGCACAAGCAACATGATACAAAACATGGCATGATATGCGGGATGTAAAATACAATGCATATGCATGCTCCGGAAGGAAAAGATTGAACCAGGCATCAAATTGGCAAACCAAGAGTGCCGCTGAAAAGGTGAGTTGATTTTAGTCGAAATCGATATAAAGATCACCAGAATCGGATGCACGGTTTGCAAAAGGCAAGCAAAACAATAATGGCACTATTTTGCGATTAACAGCACGATGCCATCTAGAATGCAACAAGAAAATAAGCTACTGCACTCTAACATAGCAACAAAGCACATGGCAGTGATCTACTCAAAATGCTTGACAAAAGATGAACACTGAGCTCGGCTAAATCACACAATAGCATGTTCAAACAAGCATGGCAAAAGTGCAAAAGATATCAGGTTCACAGACTTAGTGAAAATAACATGCCAGGAATTAACATCAGGAAGCAATGTTTAGAGCAAGATATCAACATGCTACAGGAACAGGACAAAGCAACACAAGGCATGGCATGAAACTACTCAAAGCATATAACAAAAGTCCCTTATTGACCATAAGCCAAAAGGGATCAGAAGATATGATGGCACCCATGTAAACATAGCAAGTTTCATTAACAGATACAGACTTAGCAGAAAACTGGACATGGCAAAAACAGAGTTGCGTAGACATGTTTGCGAGCTCGATGCACTCATCACAAGGCATTGCATGACAAACTAAGCATACACCCAGCAAGAATACATGATCAAGAAGCTCTCCATGGCAAGAACAATCTCATAGCATGCATGGATCAACTACAACAACCTTGGCAAAATTGAATAACATGTAAACAATCTGCCAGGAACATTTTATAGCAAAAGTAGGTCAAGATTGAGTCATGCTATGGTACTCCATAATTGCGAACAAAGACATGGAAGGATAGAACATAACAATATCTCAAAATCATCCTTACTGAACATGCTCAAAAGAGGCATGGATCACTCTGTAGCAACATGAATACATGGCATACAAATAACATCAGGGAAATGACTTAGAAGAATTCTCAGTCCCTGAAATCAGCAACATCACGAGACATACTTTGCATGCATGTGCTATTCACCACATTGATCACAAAAAATACATGGCATACACCCCTGTAAATATGGCATGGCATAGCCCAAAACACATGTAGGGCTCAAGTTCATAGGAGGCACACAATAATCATGGCAAAAATGACAAATGCTCATAAACTGCTAAGAAACAGAAACTAACATTATATAGCACTCTTGCAACATCAGTTTAGGCATCAAGATGGACTCAAACAAGCATGGTGCAATGGAACAAAATGAAGAGGACCTCCTAACGAACAATTTGACATATCACAGCGCAAAACGGAGCTACGGATGATGAGATATGGCATGGTGAAATGTGCTAGAAAATAATGCAGACTTAGGAAAAAAACGAGGTTAACCCCTAGGTTTCTTCTCAGATCCAGATCCAGCATGCACGGTTCCCGAGGTTGACCGGGGTCTCGCCGGAGACGATGGGGACGGCGGCCGGAGGGGTCGAGGACGGCGGGGCCGGGTCGGCGGAGGGCGGATCCGGCCACGGCGCGGCAGGGCGGCGAGGTTTGGCCGGCGGCGACAGGCACCGGGCGGCGCGCGGCGCCCACGGGAGGCGGCGGCGGTGACCGGCGAGCTGGGCGGCGGAGCAGCGACCGTGGGAGGCGCCGATGGAGCTTGCAGGCGCGCGGGGGCCGAGCG
>NC_057806.1:363651098-363667788 GCF_018294505.1 Triticum aestivum | reverse complement strand
GGAGGGCGGCGAAGTGGGCGCGGGTGGAGCTACATGGCGGCGCGGGGTTGGTCGGGCGGCGGTGCGGACATGTCCGGTGGTGGCGGGGAGGAGTTTATCTAGGGTTTCGCCCGAATTTCGGAGGAGGAGGCCTATTTATAGATTCTGGGGGCTAGGAGAGTCCAAATGAGGTGCGGTTTTCGGCCATGCGATCGTGATCGAACGGCCAAGAGGATGGAGGGGGTTTAGATGGGTTTTGGGACACTTTGGAGGGGTGTTGGGCTGCAACACACACGAGGCCTTTATGGGTCCTTGGTTAACCATTGGAGTATCAAACGAACTCCAAATGGCACGAAACTTGACAGGCGGTCTACCGGTAGCATACCCAGGCCGCTTGGCAAATCTCGGTCCAATCCGAGAACGTTTAACAACTGCACACGAAAAGAGGCAAAAGGGGACCCTGGAGGACGTAGGAGTGTCGGAATGCAAAACGGACAACGGGGAAAATGCTCGGATGCATGAGACGAACACGTATGCAAATGCGATGCACATGATGACATGATATGAGATGCAAGACATGGACAAAAGCAAAATGGAGACAAAACCCAACCACGAGGGAATATCATAACTTAGAGCCGAAAATGCCAAGAGTTGGAATACAAATATGGCAAGTTACATACGGGGTGTTACAACAAGAGACTCTTTGTTATTTGCTTGCAGGGTTGTTTGAGAGAGACCATCTTCATCCTATGCCTCCCACGGATTGATAAACCTTAGGCCATCCACTTGAGGGAAATTTGCTACTGTCCTACAAACCTCTGCACTTGGAGGCCCAACAACGTCTACAAGAAGAAGGTTGTGTAGTAGACATCACTCAACGGATTTAGATGGTGCCCTATTTAACGTCAATGCATCAGTCTCTAATGCATAACCCCAAAACGATAGTGGTAAATCGGTAAGAGACATCATAGATCGCACCATATCTAATAAAGTACAGTTACGACATTCGGACACACCATTACGTTGTGGTGTTCCAGGTGGCGTAAGTTGTGAAAATATTCCATATTGTTTTTAAATGAAGGCCAAACTTGTAACTCAAATATTTGCCTCCACGATCAGATCGTAGAAACTTTCATTTTCTTGTTACGATGATTCTCCACTTTACTCTGAAATTCTTTGAACTTTTCAAATGTTTTAGACTTGTGTTTCATTAAGTAGATATACCCATATCTGCTCAAATCATCTGTGAAGGTTAGAAAATAATGATACCTAATGACCCACAAGTATAGGGGATCTATCGTAGTCCTTTCGATAAGAGTGTCGAACCCAATGAGGAGCAGAAGGAAATGATAAGCAGTTTTCAGTAAGGTATTCTCTGCAAGCACTGAAATTATCGGTAACAGATAGTTTTGTGATAAGGTAATTTGTACCGAGTAGCAAGTAGTAAAAGTAAATAAGGTGTGGCAAGATGGCCCAATCCTTTTTGTAGCAAAGGAAAAGCCTGGACAAACTCTTATATGAAGGAAAGCGCTCCCGAGGACACATGGGAATTATCGTCAAGCTAGTTTTCATCACGTTCATATGATTCGCTTCCGGTACTTTGATAATTTGATATGTGGGTGGATCGGTGCTTGGGTACTGCCCTTACTTGGACAAGCATCCCACTTATGATTAACCTCTATTGCAAGCATCCGCAACTACAACAGAAGTATTAAGGTAAACCTAACCATAGCATGAAATATATGGATCCAAATCAGCCCCTTACGAAGCAACGCATAAACTAGGGTTTAAGCTTCTATCACTCTAGCAACCCATCATCTACTTATTACTTCCCAATGCCTCCCTCTAGGCCCAAACAATGGTGAAGTGTCATGTAGTCGGTGTTCACATGACACCACTAAGGGATGACATCATACATCTCATCAAAATATCGAAAGAATACCAAATTCACATGACTACTTATAGCAAGACTTCTCCCATGTCCTCAGGAACAAACGTAACTACTCACAAAGCATATTCATGTTCATAATCAGAGGGGTATTAATATGCCTAATGGATCTGAACATATGATCTTCCACCAAGTAAACCAACTAGCATCAACTACGAGTAATCAACACTACTAGCAACCCACAGGTACCAATCTGAGGTTTGGATACAAAGATTGGATACAAGAGATGAATTAGGGTTTGAGATGACATGGTGCTGGTGAAGATTTTGATGGAGATTGACCCCCTCCCGATGAGAGGATCGTTGGTGATGACGATGGTGGTGATTTCCCCCTCCCAGAGGGAAGTTTCCCTGGTAGAACAGCTCTGCCGGAGCCCTAGATTGGTTCCGCCAAGTTACGCCTCGTGGCGGCGGAGTTTCTTCCCCAAAGCTTGATTATAATTTTTTCCTCGACGAAAGAATTGATATAGCAGAAGATGGGCATCGGAGGGCCACCAGGGATCCCACGAGGCAGGGGGCGCGCCCAGGGGGTAGGGCGCGCCCCCACCCTCATGGCCTGGGTGTGGCCCCCCTCTGGAACTTTCTTCACTCAATATTTTTTATATATTCTGGAAATAACTTCCGTGAAGTTTCAGGACTTTTGGAGCTGTGCAGAATAGGTCTCTAATATTTGCTCCTTTTACAGCCCAGAATCCCAGCTGCCGGCATTCTCCCTCTTCATGCAAACCTTGTAAAATAAGAGAGAATAGGCATAAGTTTGTGACATAATGTGTAATAACATCCCATAATGCAATAACTATCGATATAAAAGCATGATGCAAAATGGACGTATCAACTCCCCAAGCTTAGACCTCGCTTGTCCTCAAGCGGAAGTCGAAATCGAAAAATATGTCCACATGTTTGCAGATAGAGGTGTCGATAAAAATAAAATACAGACATGAGGGCATCATGATCATTCTTAGAGCAGCAACATATGTATATATTGTCATATGATCTCTTATGCTAAAGTAACAATTCAATCACAATTTCAAGTATGAATCATAAACTTCATTGAGAACCAACAAACTCTAATCTCGGTCATTGAGGCAATTGCAATTTATCATAACATAGTAAAGAGTCAATATAAGAGCTTTTCAGCAAGTCCACATACTCAACTATCATTTAGTCTTTCACAATTGCTAACACTCACACAATATTTATGGGTATGAAGTTTTAATCGGACACAGAGAAAGATAGGGGCTTATAGTTTTGCCTCCCATCGTTTTACCTCAAGGGTAATGTCAACAATAATAGTTCATGAAAACTCATATCCAATTAGCTATATATATATATATATATCAAGATCTTTCCAACACATTGTGCTTGCCAAAGGATAAAATGTAAAAAGAAAATGTGAATATCACCATGACTCTTTGCATGAAGTATAAGACAAGAATAAAAGATAGGCCCTTCGTAGAGGGAAGTAGAGCTTGTCATGCGCTTTTATGGTTGGAAGCACGAAATCTTAATGCAAGAGAACGTCACTTTATATTGCCACTTGTGATATGGACCTTTATTATGCAGTCCGTCGCTTTTATTTCTTCCACATCACAAGATCGTATAAAGCCTATTTTCTCCGCACTAATAAGTCATACATATTTAGAGAGCAATTTTAATTGCTTGCACCGATGACAACTTACTTGAAGGATCTTACTCAATCCATAGGTAGGTATGGTGGACTCTCATGGCAAAACTAGGTTTAAGGATATTTGGAAGCACAAGTAATATCTCTACTTGGTGCAAAGAAATTGGCTAGCACGAGAGGTAAAGGCAAGCTCAACATGTTGGATGATCCATGACAATATAATTTATCTCAGATGTAAGAAAACATAACCCATTAAGTTGTCTTCCTTGCCCAATGTCAACTCTTTAGCATATCATACTTTAATGAGTGCTCTCAATCATAGAAGATGTACAAGATAGTATATTTATATGTGAATCTGTCTTTCTTTATTACTTCCTATTAATTGCAACGATGACCAAAACTATGTTTGTCAACTCTCAAGAACTTTTATTCATCATACTCTTTATATGTGAGCTCATTACTCTCCATAAGATCCATATAATCTCTTTATTTCTTCTCTTTTATATTATTCCCTCAAGATCATAGCAAAATAATCAAGCCCTTGACTCAACACTAATCTTTATTATATATATAGTTCACGGACTCGATTACATAGGAAGATCATAAAGCAAAACTCACAAATAGATCATACTAAAACTTTATTCTACCAGATCAAGATATTATCAGAAGGATCGAACTAAGAAAAAGGTAAAGATAAAAGGTGTGATGGTGATACGATACCGGGGCATGATGACCCACAAGTATAGGGGATCTATCGTAGTCCTTTCAATAAGTAAGAGTGTCGAACCCAACGAGGAGCAGAAGGAAATGATAAGCGGTTTTTAGCAAGGTATTCTCTGCAAGCACTGAAATTATAGGTAACAGATAGTTTTGTGATAAGATAATTTGTAACAAGCAACAAGTAACAAAAGTAAATAAAGGGCAGAAAGGTGGCCCAATCCTTTTGTAGCAAAGGACAAGCCTGGACAAATTCTTATATAGAGAAAAGCGCTCCCGAGGACACATGGGAATTATCGTCAAGCTAGTTTTCATCACGTTCATGTGATTCGCGTTCGGTACTTTGATAATTTGGTATGTGGGTGGACCGCTGCTTGGGTGCTGTCCTTACTTGGACAAGCATCCCACTTATGATTAACCTCTATTGCAAGCATCCGCAACTACAACAAAAGTATTACGGTAAACCTAACCATAGCATGAAACATGTGGATCCAAATCAGCCCCTTACGAAGCAACGCATAAACTAGGGTTTAAGCTTCTGTCACTCTAGCAACCCATCGTCTACTTATTACTTCCCAATGCCTTCCTCTAGGCCCAAATAATGGTGAAGTGTCTTGTAGTCGACGTTCACATAACACCACTAGAGGAGAGACAGCATACATCTCATCAAAATATCGAACGAATACCAAATTCACATGACTACTAATAGCAAGACTTCTCCCATGTCCTCGGGAACAAACGTAACTACTCAAAAAGCATATTCATGTTCATAATCAGAGGAGTATTAATATGCATATAAGATCTGAACATATGATCTTCCAGCAAATAAACCAACTAGCATCAACTACAAGGAGTAATTAACACTACTAGCAACCCACAGGTACCAATCCCGGACTTAGAGACAAGAATTGGATACAAGAGATGAACTAGGGTTTGAGAGGAGATGGTGTTGGTGAAGATGTTGATGGAGATTGACCCCCTCCCGATGAGAGGATCGTTGGTGATGACGATGGCGATGATTTCCCCCTCCCGGAGGGAAGTTTCCCCGGCAGAACAGCTCCGCCAGAGCCCTGGATTGGTTCCACCAAGGTTCCGCCTCGTGGCGGCGGAGTTTCATCTCGAAAGCTGGCATATGATTTTTTTCCTCATCGAAAGACTCCATATAGCAGAAGATGGGCATCATAGGGCCACCAGGGGGCCCACGAGGTAGGGGGCACGCCCCCCACCCTCGTGGGTAGGGTATGGCCCCCCTCCAGAACTTCTTGCGCTCAGTATTTTTTATATATTCTGAAAATGACTTCCGTGAAGTTTTGGGACTTTTGGAGCTGTGCAGAATAGGTCTCTAATATTTGCTCCTTTTCCAGCCCAGATTCCCAGCTGCCGGCATTCTCCCTCTTTATGTAAACCTTGTAAAATAAGAGGGAATAGGCATAAGTATTGTGACATAATGTGTAATAACATCCCATAATGCAATAAATATCGATATAAAAGCATGATGCAAAATGGACGTATCAGGGTGAAAGTGCTAGTGATCGACTAGAGGGGGGTGAATAGGCGATTTTTATGGAAGTCTTCAAAACATGGAAGTTTCGAAGACAAACGATAGAAATAAACCTATTACCATGCAGAGGAAGGTAGACTACACTAAGCAAGCCATAGTCAAGTATTCAATGAAGTGAAAGCACAATGACTAATAGCAGCTAGGCAGTATAGATCATGTAGGAAGATAGTGTGAAGCCAATCAAGACAATCAGTTACTTAGTGAAGACAAAAGATAATGCAATCATACAATGACTTCACCAGGGCCAACAGTAAGTAAAGGAAAGGGAAGGATGAAACCAGTCACTCGTTGAAGACAATGATTTGTTGGACCAGTTCTAGTTGCTGTGACAACTATACGTCTGGTTAGGGAGGCTGAGATTCAACTCAGAAGACCGCGTCTTCACCTTATTCCCCCTGAGCTAAGGACACCCAGTCCTTCCTCAATCACTCTGGTAAGTCTTCAAGGTAGACTTCCAAACCTTCACAGACTTCGTTCACCGGCGATCCACAATGACTCTTGGATGCTCAGAACGCGACGCCTAACCGGCTGGAGGATTCACAGTCCTCAAGTGTAATAAGTCTTCAGATCACACAGACACGACGACTTAAGTGATGCCTAACACTCTTTGGCTCTGGGTGGTTAGGGCTTTATCCTCTCAAGGAATTCTCTCTCAAAGGCTTCGAGGTGGGTTGCTCTCAAATGACAAAAGCCGTACACTAACTTTGAGCAGCCAACCGTTTATGGTTGTAGGGGGTGGGCTATTTATAGCCACTAGGCAACCCGACCTGATTTGTCCGAAATGACCCTGGGTCACTAAGGAACTAACACGTGTACCAACGGTCAGATTTCAAACACACACGACAACTTTACTTGGGCTACAAGCAAAGCTGACTTACCCAGCTCTGGATAAGATTTGCTCTCATTGTCTTCGCTCGAAGACATAGGATTTTGGTTAAGCATCACTTCAGTTATTCTGACTGGTTCTCTTGGACCCCACTTAACAGTACGGTGGTTCCTATGACTCAACAAAGAAAAAACAAAGAACGACGAAACTGCTAAGTCTTCGCGCTCCATAGTCTTCACGCGATGTCTTCTCTTGTCATAGTCTTCAATGTGAATGTCTTCACATGCCACCTTTGACTTCAATGTCTTCATACATTTTTAGGGGTCATCTCTGGTAGGAAAACCGAATCAATGAGGGACTTCTACCTGTGTTATCCTGCAATTCTCACAAACACATTAGTCCCTCAACCAGGTTTGTCATCAATACTCCAAAACCAACTAGGGGTGGCACTAGATGCACTTACAATCTCCCCCTTTTTGGTGATTGATGACAAACTGGTTGAAGTTTTCAACGGGGAATAAAATATGTGAAATTGTAAAGGATAGGGTATTGTCTTCATAAGTTGCAAGGGCTCCCCCTGAAGATGTGCATATAAGTAATTTGCTTTTGGAATGCAAATGCACATGGCAGGTTGTACTTGTGGAGATCCTCTTCAACCTATGATGACAATTCATTATGCAAGATATGATGTAACGAAGATAATGACATGCATAATGAAAAATGGACGTCTGCAAAATGATCTAAGTGCGGAATTTATCGTCGCACATGCGGAATTTATCATCGCATCACAGAATAGCAAATAAGTAGCAGACGACCATCGAGTTTAAGTGTTACAACTCAAAGAACCAAATGTATCAAAAACAAGAGTTGTAAGCACTTGGCAAAAGTAGCAAGAAGTAAAGCAACCACCCATATGGACCCGCTTGAAGACTATCAACTCATATGCTTCTTCCCCTTTTGTCAGTGAGGACCAAAAAGGTTTGAAGACATAGAGTGCCTACTCGTTCCCATGAGGTGCAGGCGAGGCAGCATGGTCGTCATTGAGATCCGGTGGTGCAGAGGAACTTGGTGTAGTGTCGACACGCGCTGAAGTTGGAGGAGGTGATGTTGCATCATCTTGGTCATCGATGACTCTGGCATTTACGATCGCAGCTGAGGACGAGTATTCAAAGTCTTCAAGTGAGGGAGTCTGACGCAAGTGAGCATTTCTGGGAGGAGTTGAGTCAAACTTGAAGCGTTCGGTGAAGCCATCGTCGTGCAGATCAGCTTCTTCCACGACCTCCGACAGGTTTCATGAGTGACAAAGGAATTCTTGGTGGCAAGATTGCGAATGTGGTTGACATCCACCAAGAGGCTTTGCATCTGACGCTTAAGCCAGTCGTGATGTTTGTCATGTTTCTGATGCAGCGCGACAAGAAGCTCTCGGTCATTTAGGACACGAGATCGTCGTCGGGGCCTTTGCACAATGGTGCTACCAGTGGCGTCAGTGTGAGCACGAGGGGCACGTGTGTTTCCAGCAAGGGGATAAACACGAGAGACTGCTGGAACTCCTTCAATGGGCTGGGTGAAGTTTTGGTGATCAACATTGTGAAGATAAATGGGATCCTTAGCAGGCTCTGGGTAAATGGCTTCAACTGACAAATCAACCTCGGGCAAGAATATAAGATGATTGCGCGCAGACGGCTGATAGTTGAAGGCTGAGTGACGCTTGATCAGACGCATGACCCATGGAGCATAGAATTTCAACCCAAAGATGTCGGAGCCAGACGCAGCCAACTGCCTGATGAAGAAGTCTTGAGCATTGAAGCTGATTCCATTGAAAATATAGAAAACCAAAGTCTTCATTGCTCCTTCAAGCTTCGCTGCAGATGAGTGTCCTTTGACAGGCCATAGAGTCTTCCTGATGATGTGGTAAATGGTGCGAGGCAGGTACTCTAGGTCTTCAACAAAGAACTCAGATGGGTATTCAACATCGTGAGGCAGAGGCTTCATCATGCTCAGCATTTGACTCATGTTGGGTTCTGGCTTCTGAAAGATGCTTTCCAAGGCATTTTGGTGTTGTTGACAACCTGGTTCATAGTATTCACCAGGAGCGGGCAGGCCTGTGAGCTCAATGATGTCAAGAGCTTTAGCTTCATGATGGACATTGCCTATCATCCACTCAAGGACCCAAGTCTTTGGATCCCTGTTGTAGCCTAAAATGTGGAGAGTTGCATAGAACTGTAGCAGAAGCTCTTCATTCCAGTGCTCCTTATCTGTGACAAACTGCAACAGACCAGCATCTCTGAAACAATCCAATGCTTCTTCAAGGCAGGGCAGTCCAGCTATAGCTTCAGAGTCGAGGCGCATATGTGGAAATATGCGCCCTTGATTGTATAGGACACAGGAATAGTAGCTGCATTGTTGATAGCTCCAGAACAGATCTGAGTAAATGTGCGGTCTTGTATAAGGGTTCTTGGAACTGTTGAAGAAGGTATTATGTGCCACGAAGCCATTCACATTAAAGACCCTAGGTGAAGTGGCAGTGCCTGGGATCGTGGAAGTCTTGGCTTGGGCTTTTGGACTTGAGCTATGTGCTCGACGTGATACTCAAATTGTGGACCCGCAGCAGGCAGAGGAACCAGAACGGGCCAGCGGACCATAACAGGCTGACCACGATCAAATGCCAGCTCAATTGTGTGAGGTCTTGGAGGGGGAACAGGAGCATTGGCATTGTTTTCATGGGCTTCAGGGGCCACATTTGCTTCAGGTGCTTGGACCTCAGGTGCTTCAGCATTGACTTCTGGTGCTGCATTGACTTCTGGCACCGTAGTAGCTGCAGGCGCCTCATTGGCTTCGGGCGCGGCATTGGCTTCAGCCATGACAACATCATTGGCGTCAGCGGTGATGTTGGTGGCCGCCTCAGGGTTGTTAACCTCCACTTCAGAAGCTGGAGGGTCGGACACGTTCTCCTCGAGAACAACATGTTGGTGGGACAGGGGTGTAGCAACTCTTTCAACTCTTGGGGCTTCTTCTTCATCGGCTGATGCAGCCGGAATATCTTCAGCCATTTTGGCTTCGGACTCTGACACGTGCATTGTGGGAGTGACTTGGGGCCTTGGTACTTTGCGAAGCCTGCATAGTGCGGGCGACACTTGTGGAGATGGAGTGTGCTGGGCCTCGAAGTCATCGTCATCTTGCACTGGTGGGGTAGCTTGCGGTTGGGGAGAGCTTGGAGTGTCTTGTCTCTGTGGGTGATCAGCCCACGATGCATCCTGAGCAGTTGGCGTCAGAGGACGACCAATGCTGATGAGTTCGCTGTGCGTGAGCACATGCGATGATACCAATTGGTGCTCGATCTAAGGAAGGACTTCATCATCTTCAACATTGTCGTGAGGACCAATGTCTTCAGCTGCGGTGGGGTCAACAGCTGGATTAACTTCAGGATTTTCTTCAGCTTCAGGAGCCTCTGTGGAAGCAGGATCATGAACTATCAACTGGCGCTCACGATGTTCAGATGCTGGAAGAGCCACTGAAATTGGCTTGACATTAAGGGCCTCTGTGGGAGCAGCCCGATCTCTCTTCTTGGTTTTGTGTTTCTTGGATGGAGGAGCATCATCAGTAGTGCCCTTGGTTTTGCGCTTTCTGGCTTCAGCGTCAGCAGCCCTGGTCTTATTTAGTTCTGAAGCCACTGTGGGGACCTTAGGCTTCGAGCCTGTCATACTGGCTGGGAAGACAATTGGATGTACTTCCTGCCTTGGTGCTTTGGGTTCTGCCACAGCTGGCTTCTTCTTCTTCTTGGCCGCCATTCTGGGGTCGATTCCTGGTCGCCCCAAGGCCTTGCGCTTTTCAGCCTCATTGTATCCTTGGACACATTTAGCAGCAAGATCCTTCATGCGCTCATGAGAACCTTTGGCTTCTTCGCGTTTGGTTCGAAATGCTTCCTTAAGCTCTTGCATCATGGTCTGAAAGTTCTGAATGTCTTCAACATTGAGCTTGGCCATGTGCTTCTTGAACTGAGCTTTTTCATAATCCATCTTATGCTTCAGTTCAACAATCTTCTGAGCTAGAGCCAGCTTAGCAGCAATGGCTCCGTGGAAGGCGACGCTCAGGCCAATGGGAAGCTAAAGATCATCAAAGCTGACATTTGGGCTGTCGAACCACTCATCAATGAAGGTGTTGATGATTTCAACATCAAAGAGAGGGAGGTCATTGAAGATTTCTGCCTCTTGCTTGCTCTTGATCAACTTCTCAAGAGCATCATCGCCAAGATCGTCGTCGCTGGACAGATCAATGGCGTCATTGTGCAGAATAGCAGCAGCAGTCAGTGCTTGGCTAGTGGGTTGCAAGGGCATCTTCACTTTGGAGGGCTTGGAGATGCGTGACAAATCTTCAGACTGCACACTGTGTTCAGGAGGTGCAGTGGCCAGAGGCTTCGCCCGTAAGACCTTTGGTGTAGGGGCAGGCTTTGAAGCTTTAGGCTTCTTCAGCTTCTTTGGCTTCGGTGGTGCAGGTGCTTCGTCAGATTCAGCATCGTCTGCAGGTTGATTCACGACTGCCCCTTGAACCATAATATGAGTGATGAGACCTTCTAGGTTGTAGAAGGGCCCAACCAGATTGGGTTCAGCTTCTCGTGTGCCATCAGCACGTGGCGTAGAGGGGCCTGGGTTGAAGTTTAATCCCAATGACTTCTTATTTTCCTTGGCAGAGTTCTGTGCAAACTGATAGTTGAGCTTGAAGATATTGTCTTCACGACACCATAACAGAGAGGATGGGTCGGCATTAGCAGGCTGAGGTCCACGAAGCATGCAGGGGTAAAAGCCTTGAGCAATAGCTTCGGACTGTGATTTGGGCTGAAGACCTTTGTATATGATATCTCCCCAGGGCCCTTGATGGCACTCTTCTCAGCATATTCATCGGTGACGAATCTGTACTTGCCCCATTGTCTTCGAATCCATTGGATTCGGTTCTTGCATTCTCCATAAGTCTCTTCTGGATCTGACTTGTATAGCTCATAGAGATCTGGTGGCAGGTCCTTAGCAGTGTTTCCATGGTGCTGTCTGCCTCCCTTCCTTGCAGATTTTTCTGATGCCATGAAGTTTAAACTGAAAGGCTTCAAAACTGTCAAAGTCTTCCGTCTACTGGTCAGACAAGAACTGGCTTCAGGAGAATTTATGTGATGCTGTAAGAATTCTACAAATGAATGCAGACTATGAGAACCAAGGGATTCTCCCACGGACATGTGCGGGTGACAGCATTAAGGTGGGAGAGAAGGGGAATAGGTCATATGCATTCTCAGAAGATTTTGAAGATAAATCAGTTTAGAAGACATTGACCTCATAGTGCGAAGACATTCACTCATAGATAGAGAGTTGGTTCCAGATTTGTACGAACCCACGAATAAGTACAAGTGAGGAATCTAACTACTTTGTGAAGCATAAGTGAACATACTAGGCATATTATGAGATGCAGTATGAAATAGATCCAACTTGTGTGAACAGAAACTGCTTGTGGTAGAAAGTGATGAATCTATAGGATCAAAGGGGCCGTAAAAAGGAAGTTTTATTTACCACAGGAAGAACTGCTAGACGGAGTGGGAGAGGAGGCCGAGCATTTCGATCGTCTATGCCCTAACTTGGTGACGGAGGATACCTACGGCGACGGCGGAGAAGACGATGTCCGCGGCCGGCATGAAGACGGCGTCGGTGAGGTCGCGGCAGCTAAGCGCTTCGTCGCCGGTGTCGTTGAGGGCTAGCGGTAGCGCTAGGGTTTGTGCGAGAGTGGAAGAAGGATAATGACTGTGGTGAGGCGTGTATTTCTAGGGACAGGGATGGCACGGTGTTATTACACAGGTGCCCCTGGCGATTCACATTTGAAGGACACGTGGCTATCATGCGACACATCGGAGGTTGTTCCACGTTCCCATGCACGCCTGGATTGTCGGGTGGTTGTTCCCACTTCTCCGGGTTTCAGGTGAAAGGATTTAGCATTGAAAATAGATTAATGTTTGTCTCTGTGTCTTCTGCTGACAAGGATGCAGAGAAGACATTTTGACAGTGTCAATAGAATGCATACGATTTGGATAGATAGACTTAGGAAAGAAGCATAGAGGGGTTAGGGTCCGATCACGTTCACTTAGTTCAAAAGATTCATCAAGAAACCATAGCTATAAGTGAATGCTGTAGAGGACAGAAACCAAATCAGTAAGTTGAAGATAAACAGGAGAACATTTTAATCATTGAAGACAAACAAAATGCAAAGACTTTGCAAATGTAACGCCATGAGATAGACACTTCAAAGGGAAGAATTTTCGTGGTGGCGTTACCCACCGTATAGGAAGTATTAGACCCAGACACGGCGCACAATTATCGTGGCGCTCCGAAGTCAAATTCCACATTAATATATTCACACTCAGAATGTAAGTCTTCATTGATTGAAGATATACTTTACTTCGTGTGTTGCACATCTATGTCATCAACATGCTTAAGTGTTAGGATGTGTGCCTGATCATAGGACATTTGAGGATTCCAAGATATTGAGCTCACACCGTAACTTGCAAAACCTTTTCTCATCCAAGGGCTTGGTGAAGATATCTGCCAATTGCTCTTCAGTGTTGACGTGTATGATATCAATGTCTTCCTTCATGACATGATCTCTGAGAAAGTGATGATGAATTTCAATGTGCTTTGTCTTCGAGTGCTGAACGGGGTTGTTGGAAATCTTGATGGCGCTTTCGTTGTCGCAGTAGAGTGGCTCTTGCTTCAGATGAATGCCATAGTATTTGAGTGTTTGCTTCGTCCATAGAAGCTGAGCGCAGCAAGATCCAGCAGCAATGTATTCAGATTCAGCAGTAGAGAGAGATACACAGTTCTGCTTCTTTGAAGACCAACATACAAGTGATCGTCCCAGAAAATGACATGTCCCTGATGTAGACTTGCGATCTACCTTGTCACCAGCATAATCAGCATCCGAGAATCCAACTAGATCAAACTCTGAGCCCTTTGGATACCATAATCCTAGTGTTGGGGTGTGAGCCAAATATCTGAGAATTCGCTTCACAGCTAAGTGATGTGATTCCTTTGGTGCCACCGGGAACCGGGCACACATGCAAACACTAAGCATGATATCTGGCCTAGATGCACATAAATAAAGCAAGGAACCAATCATGGAGCGGTATACCTTTTGATCGAACTCTTTACCATTGTCGTCGGGACCCAGATGGTGTTTGGCTGGCATTGGCATCGTGTAGCCTTTGCAGTCTTGCATTCCAAATTTCTTCAGGCAATATTTGAGGTATTTCTCTTGAGATATAAAGATGCCATTGTGTTGCTGACGTATTTGAAGACCAAGGAAGAACTTCAGCTCACCCATGATGGACATCTGATATTGCTCTTGCATCATATATCCAAACTCTTCACTGTATTTCTGATAGGTGCAGCCGAAGATAATGTCATCCACATATATTTGGCATGCAAACAGTTCACCATCATATGTCTTCGTGAAGAGAGTGGGGTAGAGGGAACCAGGTTTGAAGCCTTTGCTCTTTAGGAAGTCTTTGAGTGTGTCATACCAAGCCCGAGGGGCTTGTTTGAGGCCATGCAGTGCCTTGTTGAGCTTGTACACCATGTCAGGATGTTTTGGATCTTCAAAGCCAGGCGGTTGTGCAACATACACTTATTCTTCAATCTTGCCATTGAGAAAAGCGCTCTTCACATCCATTTGATACAGAAGAATGTTATGATGATTTGCATAGACCAGCAGTATGCGTATGGCTTCAAGCCAAGCCACAGGAGCAAATGTTTCATCAAAGTCAATCCCTTCAACTTGAGTGTATCCTTGAGCAACGAGACGAGATTTGTTACTGACAACTTGACCATGCTCATCTTGCTTGTTGCGATATATCCATTTAGTGCCTATTATATTGTGCTTACAAGGATCAGGACGCTTAACCAGTTCCCATACATTATTCAGCTCAAACTGTTGAAGCTCTTCTTGCATAGCTTGAATCCATTCAGGTTCCATGAAGGCTTCATCAACTTTCTTGGGTTCAGATATTGAGACGAATGCGAAGTGCCCACAGAAATTTGCTAGCTGTGTTGCCCTTGAACGAGTGAGTGGACCTGGTGCATTGATGCTATAAATTATTCTTTCAATCTGTACTTCATTTGCAACACAAGAATGAACAGGACGAAGATTTTGCTCTTGCTGATCATTGTCATCGTTAGAAGGATTGTCTTCAGGCTGAGCATTGTCTTCAGGTTGATCGGGTGTAGAGATGATAAGTTCCTCTTCAGGCTGAGCTTTCAGATGGTATGATTTCTCCAGTTCCCATGAGTTTGATTGATTCACTGGATGGAACTTCATCTAGCACATTTGGCAGGTGCTCTCTTTGCGAGCCATTAGTCTCATCGAACCGCACATCCACAGTTTCAACCACTTTATAGTGAAAGAGGTTGAAGACTCTGTAGGAGTGCGAATCCTTTCCATATCCAAGCATAAAACCTTCATGTGCTTTCGGTGCAAATTTTGAAGTGTGATGTGGATCCTTGATCCAGCACCTGGCACCAAATACTCTAAAGTAACTGACATCTGGCTTCTTGCCAGTAAGGAGCTCATAGGATGTGTTGTTCAGAAGCTTGTGAAGATAAACACGGTTGATGATATGGCATGCAGTATCAATGGCTTCAGGCCAAAACTTTCTTAGAGTCTTGTATTCATCAAGCATCATCTGGGCCATCTCAATAAGTGTTCTATTCTTGCATTCCACGACGCCATTCTGCTGCGGCGTGTACGGAGCTAAGAATTCATGTCCGATGCCCAAAGTATCAAGATACGTATCTAGGCCAGTGTTCTTGAATTCAGTGCCATTGTCACTTCTGATGTGCTTGATCTTGACGCCATAGTTGTTCATGGCTCGATTGGCGAAGCGTCTGAAGACATCCTGCACTTCAGTCTTGTAGAGGATTATATGCACCCAGGTATATCTTGAATAATCATCAACAATGACAAAGCCATAGAGACAAGCAGTAGTAGTAAGAGTTGAGTAATGAGTGGGACCGGAAAGGTCCATGTGGAGCAGTTCGAAGGGTTGAGTCATTGTCAGATTGTCTTCGAGGGATGCTTGACCTTCGTCATCTTTCCTACTTCACAGGCACCACATAAGTGATCCTTCTTGAACTTGACGCCCTCGATGCCTATGACATGCTTCTTTCTTGCAAGAGTGTGCAAGTTCCTCATGCCAGCATGCCCTAGTGTAACGCCCCGAGACCGATGTGCCAGGTGTCGTCCAGTTTTTCGCTGTTGTTGCTTTGTCATTGTTTGCGTGTCATGCATTGCATATCATGTCATCATGTGCATTGCATTTGCATACGTGTTCGTCTCATGCATCCGAGCTTTTCCTCCGTTGTCCGTTTTGTATTCCGGCGCTCCGTTCTCCTCCGGTGGTCATTTCTACCTTCTTCTTGTGTGTGGGGATTAAACATTTCCGGATTGGACCGAGACTTGCCAAGCGGCCTTGGTTTACTACCGGTAGACCGTCTGTCAAGTTTCGTACCATTTGGACTTCGTTTGATACTCCAGCAGCTAACCGAGGGACCGGAAACACCTCGTGTGTGTTGCAGCCCAACACCCTTCCAATTTGGCCCAAAACCCACCTAAACCTCTTCCATCATCTCGGTCGTTCGATCACGATCGCGTGGCCGCAAACCGCACCTCATTTGTACTCTCCTAGCTCCCTCTACCTATATATATGTGTCTCCCTCCAAAACCTCGCGTAGATCAAACCCTAGTCCCGCTCCTCGCGCCGCCGGACAAAATTTCCACCGCGCCCGGACATGTCCGGCCACGCCCTCCACCTCACCCGGGCCAATCGGCGGCCGCCACGTCGGCTCCGCCACCCCTCTCCTCCTCTCATGACGCGCCACTTGGCACCGCCGCCTCCCACCACCGCGCGGCCCGCGGAGCCCAGATCGGGCCCGCGCGAGCCCGCGCCGTCGTTGTTGTCCGCCCATCTGGCCCGCGCCTCACCGCGCTGGAGCACCGCACCGCCCACGCCGGA